>NC_081352.1:53625531-53678264 GCF_029784015.1 Lycium ferocissimum
AAATGACGGGGCGCGAAATTCAAGATGACTCCAGGATCGGAACTCATAAGGGCATTAGGCCATGAGGTTCTCAAGCCACTCCTCGAGATTATCAATAACAATGGACACTCACTTTTTGGTTATAAAACAATAAAACGGAACGTAAATACAGTTAGCAATTTGCCAAGGAGAAATATTAGGCATCAAAGTCACTTACGTCGTTTATTCCACTTCTCGGAGAAGGGGCAATGACTCGGAGGAATAATTTCCTCGGTCTTGACACGGACGTACCGCACCAACCATCCACTATCCTTGTCATCCACACTGGAAAGAATTGGGAACTTTTCACGCTTCAGAAGCTTCACTATGCCCCCACGAAAGAAGCGGGGTGTAAAGTCAGATCAAGTGATCCATAGTAAACTCGGCCTTGACTTCGTTAGCCAAAAACTGAATGCATGTAACCACGCGCCAGACATTCACTTTGATCTGCCCAAAGCATAGTTGATATGTCCGACACATGTCCAGGATGACGTTGTCAATTGCCGGCTTCAAATTGAAAGTGAAGGAAATTGAAATGCTGAACACGTAGATCGTAATATCTTCGTTAGGGACCGGGATTATGATCTTCGAAGGGCCATATCTCCAACCACCATCTGGTTGGGGGAGTTGGACTGACGTTCCAGCCATAATCAGATCGGACTTTTGGTAGGATCGCTTCGGTATAGCCGAGGGGTAACACCTCACGTCGTAATCCCAGTCCGTATTATCTCCCTTCGGCGGCTTCTCGGGAGAAAATTTTGAGTCAAAATTATACGACAAAGGCATCACATCCCTACCACGAGGTTCATAAGGAACCTTAGTCTCGGCCTCGGCAGTAGTATCGACAGCACGAGGGGAATCGACTGGAGTATTTTCACGAGAAGAAGGCTTAGAACTGGAAGCCATATTTTCCTAAAAAAGGAGTATAAATAAAGGGAAAATGTGTTGAAAGACGAATAGAAAGGTGTAAGAAATATGAAGATCAAACAAGAAATTATTGAAGATTTGAAGAAATTTTACTGAGAAGTTGAAAGGATTGAAGCAAGGTTTGAAGGTTTAAAAGTTTGAAGACTTGAAGATTTTGAAGATTTGAAAGAGAGGGGGAAGCTTCAGAAAATGTAAATGAGTAAAAAGGCTGAGAGCAAGTACTTATAGAGGTAGGGAAATGTTTCCTATTTGTCGCCTCCCAAATGACCAATCGGGGAACCGACACGTGCCCCGTAGTAGCCAATTGGAAACTGACGCGTGCCCCGTAGTGCCTAATTGAGAAACGGCACGTGCCCCATGTCAATGAGAAGTGACATGATGGGACGTACGGATTTCCCGCGTATTCCCAATGAGATAACTATTGCTTCAGAGTTAAGTTTGAACAGATTGACTTCGAGCAAATTAAGTTTGGAGAAGACAAATCGAGCTACGACCCAATCCAGAAACGCAACTTTTATTCAATTAAGCATCCGTACAGAAAATTGACGTCGGTCAAAACGACTATACAAAGAAAATCAACAAAAAACAAGAAATCCTAAACTTTTGGGCTCTAGACCTCGTCGTCCTTGGGCTTGTCAGCATCTCCGGATAAAGCTGCTTTAAGTTGCTCGTTCTCTGCCCGAAGTGGGGCAATCTCCTCGATAAAGTTCTCCTTTGTTCGAGCCGGAAGAGGAGCACGGTCATTGGGACTCACAGCAGCCTCGTCTTCGGGATCGTCCTCGATCTCCACGATCAGGGCAGGACCTTCTCCAGAAGATTCTCTCCGGGAGACCCGGCGAGATTTGACCCGGCGAGATTTGACCCTGGCACCGATTCCGGACCAACGACTGATGCTTCCGGGTTGACTTTTCTCTTCGGCGTCTTGGTCGAACCTGCAGCGCTTCCTTCGACAGCATCTTTGAGTATTACTTTGGCAGCCCTCGCAGTTGGTGCCTTCTTCACCGGAAGCCCTGAAACACGAAGAAACAAGTTATGTTGGAAAATTGCAAATTATGGTAACAAAGAATGGGATTTACCATGATTCTTGCCCCTCCATCCAATCGGACCCAGGTCTTCCAAGAACGATCTTCATGTTCAGCAGCATCCAACACGGTGGTTACCCATTCAAAGATCCCGGGTATGAGTTCGGGTTTGAGGGCGGTCGGTTCAAAATTTCACGCCCCCCGTAAAAGGGCGGGGTTGGCACGTTGCAATTGGGCCATTCTCATCATAACGAACCGATGCAACCATCCTCGGTCAAAGTCATTCTCGGGGTCGATCAGACCCCGAGGGCCCCGAGGGAGCAGAAGGACAATACCCCCACGGATCACCCGGGAAATGTAAATATGGATTAAATGGTCTAAAGTGAATGGGACTCTGGCCATATCAGCCAAAAACTGAATGCAATAAACAAGCCGCCATATCTGAGGAGCAATTTACCCAACGCAAATTTGATAACGGTGGCACAGGCCTTCGATCACCTGAGGGACAGGAAGTTTAAACCCAATAGCAAATGGGTAGGTATATACAAGAGGATACCCTGGGATGTGATGGTTAATACGCACACCCTGCCCAACAAGGGAAATCTCAACGTCGTCATCTAAATGGCACTCTCTCCTAACCCCGAGAAGTGTGGCGTCAACAACAAAAGATTCAAAACGCTTCACATGGTCATAATGATGGCCAACTTTGCAATCATCCTCATATCTGAATCCAGCCGGAACGATTTCAGCCGCTTGAAACTCGAGTTGTTTTGTATCAGAAGGTTCAGTAGGAGATGGCGGAGGAGAATTTGAAGGCAGGGCAGCCTCGGTCAACAATAATGGGGAAGAAGACATCATAAATAAGGGTATGAAAGGCAAATAAGCTTCAATCAATGTTTCCAAAATATGTGGAGAACTGATAAGTGCATAGCCTTATATAATGAGGAAGTTGTATTTGAAAAGGTCTCTAGTAACGTTAAAGTGGGAATGCGAAAAGCCAAAGGATTATGACAATACACGTTTCCAAGGCAGACGACGGCACATCATTAATTAGGCCCGAACTCGGGTTAGTCAATTGCGAGATAAAAAATAAAGCGTGGTCTTGGGGAAGAACGACGTCTTTTCAATCCATTTCCCGCCTCTATTTCTTTACTCCGAAAAATGGAGGGACTATCTGTGTACGCCCTCAACAGACGTGTCCGATATTTTTAGAGCCATTTACCTATGTTGAAGCTCGTGTCATTTAGTTAGAATAGGACACTAGCACTATAAATTCATATGTAATACCCCAGTAGAGGGCATCTTCATCTCATCTCCATCTCTTTAAATTAGCCATTAACACTTGAAAGAATATCATAGCAGAGGCCCGATACCAATAAAGCTTTGTTACTTCAAGTTTATTTTTGGTCCAAGCAAGGAGATAAATCCTTCTCCTACTCGGATCTGTTGCTTGCATTCGTTACACAGGCTATTTTCTCTTAATTTTCCACGTTATTCTTTACTTTTTTGATTATCCGTTTATCTTGCCAATGAGCCTAATCACATATCCTTTAAACTGCATATAAATTCAATTGTTGCTCTCTTTTGAGGGGAAACACTTATTATTATTTACATAGGGGATTTTTTAAAGTAAACTTTTGAAAATAGAAAAAGAGAAAGAAATTAAGTTTTTTTTTATTTGGTAAAAGAAATTGAGGGACCCATTTAATACACATGTCAAATAATCAAAAGATTGACATGTGACGTTTTATCCCCGTCAGGGCATAATCCTCATTTGCATAAACGCAAATGAGGATTACGCTCTGACAGAGGTGCTTATTAGTATTCATTTTATAAAGTACAGGTGTTACAATGGTAAATTCGTAAGTTTAATAACATGCTTGAAAATCCGGTGCAAGTTTAGGTGATCGTTAGGTCATTTTGCTGTTAAGTTTTGACCTCGTTAAGAAAAGTGATGAGTTATGACTTCTTATAGTTTTGATGATTTGACATGCCAAGGACCAAGTCCTTGATCAGGTCCCCTGAAGACTGTTCATCACATGACAGCTGTGAGCACTGTTCCGTCAGGCAGTACCACAACAACACAGCTGTATGCATGCTAAATACTAAAGACCGGTAACGACTCTTTTCGAGGTCACACGCATCTCACATGATCCTCACATGCTCTCATTTGAGTTCCTATTTAAACAACATGTTGGCATGGTTTTAACCTACCACTTGAAAACCTTAATATCCATATCTTTACAAGTGCAGTCGCCACTGTTCTCTTTGTGCCTTCAAAAACAAAGCTAAGACAAGTTCAAGGACCAGATCTCAACAACGGAAGATGTTTTGAGTCCTAGAGTTGTCTAGTCTCTATCCTTATGATCTCTACATTGTAAACCTACACTTCTTCAAGAAGGGTTTTATAGGTATTCTATTTTTGTCAACTTTGGTTGTAGACACTTGGCTAGAGTTAGTCATAGTGGTGTTAAGGTTCAGCTAGAGTTAGTTGAATCAGTTTGGTAAGTGACTAGAGTTAGTCAAGAAGGTACTTACAATAGAGTTATTATAAGTGGAGGGATTAGTGGTCTAATTCCTAAGTTCCAAAAGTTTGTAATCTGAAACATTACTCAGTTTGGTGAAGTTAGAAATCCTACTGAGGTAGGTCGTGGTTTTTAATCTCTTGAGTAAGGAGTTTCTACATAAACATTTTGCCTTGGTTACTTTGTGTATTTATCTGTGAAAACAGTTCAAGGACCAGGTCCCTTAAATTGTTTTGGTGGATTCATCAGTTCTAACAATTGGTATCAGAGCGGGTGCTTTCTAAAAGGGGAATACTTAGAAAGGATCTCTCGTTATGTTTGATCCACCAAGTCTTGAGAAAGGAGAATATATCATGGGCCACCAAGATTCAATGGACAACCTTATAAAGGGTGGAAGGCAAGATTGTCTAGGATTGAGATGCTTACTACTGAATATGAGTTCTTCAAAATGATGGGTGGTGAGTCAATATTTAATATGTATGCTAGATTTTCCTCAATCATTGATGAGCTTCGTTATCTGGGTAAAGGATATGAGGAAGAGTCCCTTAACCATAAACTGCTGTGGGCATTGCCAAAATCATGGGAAAGGAAAGTGTGTGCCATCGTTGAATCTGAAGATTTGGCAAATATAACTCTTGATGAGCTTATATACGATCTCAAGACCTATGAGCTAAAAGGAAAAGATGAAGAAAACAAGAAGCAAAGAAGGAAGAAGAGGAAAGTTACCGAGGATGAGGACAAAAATAACCCAGGAAATTAGGAGTCTGAATTAACTCTCATTACCAAGGAACTGTCGAAGATAAGATGCTGCAGCAGAAATGCTTAAGAAGGAAAAGAAAAGGACCAGGTCCTGGTTGACAAGCTTAATTCAAAAACTGTTGCTGACATCATAGTAGAAGAGGCTCTGGTTGCTTAGGAAGATATCTCAGACAAATTTGAAGATGAAAATGATACTGAGGAGGCATCTTCGATGGCTATTAACAACGAAGCTTCACAACCTGACTCTTCCTTGCACTTGTGGCAAAATCTGAAGATGAGGATGACAATGAGGTAAACCTTCTTGATGTTCAAAGAAATCTAAAAAACTACTCTCAAAATAAATTAATATCTCTTGCAAATGTATTGATTAATGCAGATCATAGCCTTGTAAATGAGAAAAACACTCTATATGAGGAAACTGATGTTTTAGAACAAGCAAGAGATGATATGGCAGTCACTATAGTGGATCTAAGGGAACAAGTGGAGGAATTATCTAGAGATAATTCTCTGTTAAACAGCCAAATGAAAAAATGGATAAACACGCCATGGAAAAAACAAGAGAGGAAGCCAAGTAAAATTCATCTTGAGATTGAAAGCAGACTTGAAAAGGCAGGATGAGCTTCACTGATGAAGTAGATAAAAATAGACTACTTCAAATGGAGCTAAAACAAGTCAAAATTGAACTTGAGATATCACTCCTTTGGACCTTTCCCTTAGATAAAACTATGGCTACGGGCAATGGTGATGATAGAAAATGGAGTTTTGGTGCTAAACAAGTCAAGAATCCCTACAGTATGTAGAGTGAATGTTCCTCTGTGACTCAAAACTGGTGGTACACGCATTATGATCATGCCGCTCATCATGAGAAACTTGAGTAAAGCAAAAGCTCAGACTGTACAGAGAAACATAGAGGATATTGAGAGCAGACAAAGAAAACGGGGACCTGGTCCTCGTAAGAAGGAGAACGTGTTATCAGTATGGGTGAACAGATATCTAGTTCACCCATTCTATCAGTACTTGGGACACAAGTTGTCTTGGGTTCCTAAGACCAACAAGTGATCATATATAGAGGCTAGAGTGAGAGGGGGCAGTCAACAGTGGTTAGTACATGGTGACTGCTCTAAGCAAATAGTTGAAGAAATAGAGAATCCTCTCTCACTCAAAGCCTTAAAAAGTGGGAGCGTGTCAAGTATTATCATGAAGAGATAATGTACTCTTTCTGTGAAAAAAAATTGGCAAGACACTCTCCTATGGTATTGGTTGTGCGTACCAAGTTGAAGATTTGAACCACAAATGTGCTAAGTTGTGTCAGCCACAGGGAATTCAACATGATAAACCTCTTTTGGTCAACAGATGGATAATTGATCTCTCTAAATGATGTGAATTAGAAGGATACTGGCTCTTAAGGCATATCATTAGAATTACGATGTGCAAGTTCTCCTTTGGTAAATTGTGTCAAAGAAAAGGAAGATAGATCTTCCAGAATATGTCGAACGTGGGTCATTGGAAGATGGTATTCTCATCATGACAGAGGAGGACATAGTGAAAAGTTGAAATGATGATTCAAGCTGAGGATAGAAAGTGAAGAAGGTTTAGCAAAGTGTCCAGAAGATGTAAAAGAACCTGCTTCTTTCAAAGATATGCGACCACACTCTTCTTTCAAAGTGCGTACCGAGCTCCTAAGTCTGAAGAATATTGCATCAGAAATGACATGGGAGGAGAAAAGAGAAGGGTATCTAGCTCATGGGCAGTAATTCTGAAGAAGAAATGGCAAATAAGGAATCTTCTCCTGGTTTTACCAATAGTAGCCATCAAAAGGTACTTTGATCAGTCAACTCAAGTGCAATCAAGGATTTGCTCAAACGGTCAGGATGAAAGATGTTAAGATCACTGAGGTGTCAAGCGAATCTCTTAACAATCAGCAACTACTAATCCTTGTACTAAGTCTTTGAGATGGATGGTAAAACTCAACTAAGTTCAAGGGGTTCTCTTTGATAATAGCTAACAAGGAACA
This sequence comes from Lycium ferocissimum, assembly GCF_029784015.1. NCBI lineage: Eukaryota > Viridiplantae > Streptophyta > Magnoliopsida > Solanales > Solanaceae > Lycium > Lycium ferocissimum. The sequence continues at coordinate 53,632,797 of NC_081352.1, forward strand.
ACAGTATCTTAAGGGAAGAAAGGACCTGGTTCCTACTCCTCTTCAGGAGATAGCATCAGTCTGTCAGATATGCTGAAGTCTTTTGAACTGGATTACTTATGAATTTGAAAAGTACTCATGGATTGAGATATCTTAAGTGAATATGGATAATCCTTTAGATTCAAAAAGTATATGACTTGAGTTGAACATGCAATTAGAGATGTCATCAAACCTTGTAATGGTATGTAATCTCCAAAATTTGAGGAAAAGAGAGGCAGCATTCTCGATGATGTGAAATATCACCTTCTGAAAAACAATGTGAAAAGAATGACATTCTACATGAGGGTCTGCACTATATATCAGTTTGCACGCCTCTTCATCAAGGCCTTGAGTTGGGTGCATATCAAAAGAAATCAGTTAAAGTCGGTTTCGTTCAAGATTATCTAACAGTTCCTCTGTGATTGGCTATGATTAGAGGAAAGGTACAATGCGTGAAGTATTTTTTAGAGATATCTAACTTACTCCTATACCCTACAGGTATGCTCATATGGCAATCTCAGGACAACCTAACATTGACATAGCACTCATCAGAACTTTTTCTTAAGCTGTTGTCAAAAGTGTTAAGGGACCAGGTCTCTATGACTCAGGTTAGTAGTCTTTTCAATCACTTACATACTTTTTAATTTTGCCTGAGTGCTATGTCACTATTTGTTCCCGCCTCTTCTAAAATGAGCTAAATTACTTCAATCTCATAACCGACCCGCTTGAAATAGTTTTCTTAACCAATAAGAGCCCACCTTCTCTTTTCCTCTTTAAGCCAAAAGGTCACTCTTTCTCTCTCTCCCCTCACTAATTCAAATCTTTAAACCCTCAAACCCTCTTCCCATCTTACTCTGTCCTTCCTCTTCTAGCACAGAATCAATCATGTCTAACCTAAAATCTTCATCTTTCACCTCTACTAAATCCAGCTCTACACCCTATTCTATCAAATCGTCTCTTCTGTCAGACCCAAAGTCAATCCCTTCTCCCACAATATCTCAAAACTCATCTGATCAAAACCCTATCTCTTCTTCCTCTATAACAGATGTTCCTGGTCCCTCTACTACTGATCAGTGCTCAACTCATGAAAAAGACGCCTCATCCGCCATAACCCCAAAATCTTCATAAAAGCCCGACTCATAAGGGAGTATGACAACCTCTCAATACCTTGATCTCTCTGAGGAGATCGTTGAGAAGGATGACAGGATGGAGGTGACAAGCAAGGGTATTACTGAAGACCACTCGATAGTGGAAGAGGACCCACTCAAAAGGGAAGCAGGGGTTTCAAAGAAAATATCTCCAAATTCAGGTAACTCAGATTCTCTGGATAGTGAGAAAGTTGTAGAGAAATGTGTTAATTGAGAACCTATAAATGTTGGGTGTGAGGAGAATTTGAGTGCTCTTGTTAATGAAGAGACTGTGGATGTCATAGCTGCTGAGGGTGAAGAAATATAGAGGGGTTCTGTAGTGGTTGAAAATATAGAAAAATTAAGAGAAGAAAATGTTGAAAATATGGGAATCAATGACGATTTTGGACAGCAATTGCCAATGGAAAGTGATAATGTAAGTGTTGGTTTTGAAAATGTTGGTGAATACCTTAATGACATTGTCAGAAAGGTTGTGAATGATGTTGCTGATGGAGAATTTAGAAAGATTTCTGTTGAAAAAGAGTTTGAGAAGGAAATTGTGAAAACTGAAAAGGAACAGGGAAATTCCAGCGGAACAAAGGTAATGCATGAAGGACCTGGCCCCAAAGGAGACTGTTGGGATATTATACCTCTATCCACCGTTGCTATTCCCTAGGAAGACCCCTCATAATAGGAACCTGGTCTCCCAAAACCATCTGAAAAGGAGAATCCTGAAAGAAAAGAGATAAACCCTGATGAAGATATAGCATTGGGGACTTTCTTCAAGTGTAGAACCGAAAGTGCTAAATCAAAATGAAGTAAAAGCAAAGGTAAACCCACATCCGCTCGAGAAAAAAGACCTCCTACCACTAGACCAAGGGCCACAACACAACTTAAGATGTTTGATAGATGAAAAGGAAGTTGTGACCGTGTCTGATAAAGAATAAAAAGAGGGAGGAGGAAGCTCCTCTAGAAAGAAGAAACTCAAAAGGAAAAAGGAAATTTGTGATTGATGAAAAGAAAATGTGAGGTTGAAGCTGAGAAAGTCGCTGAAAAAATAAGAAAGGTAAAGAAGGTGACCCATTCTCCTAAGAAAAGAAAGAGATCAGCCTGTGGGGAAGCAAGTTCCTCTAAGAAAAGAAAAGTAACCTTGACTGAGGGACTTGGTTCCAATAAAAAGGGAAAATCTAGAAGGGATGAAGAAAACTTTAGACAAGAGAATCTAAGAGGTCAAAATGTGTTGCTTGGCAGAGGGTTTGATCCGGAGGCGATTGGGCACCAAGGATTCTATGAATTAATGGAGATCTTAAGAGCTCAAAGTTGGGATCATCTTTTTGAAGGGCCTGCATTAGCCTATGAGAAGGAAGTAGTAGATTTCTTTGTGAATCTGCAGTATAGTAATGATCATACCTTGGTTTGCACGGTTGGAAAAGTTGAGTTTACATTGGATGAAGCTCAGTTGGGCAAAATTCTGGATGTCCCAACTGAAGGAATTAAAAAACTAGGAAATGACAAGGACATGAAGGCCCCAGATGACTTGAAAAGTATCATAGTCCAAATAGGAGAGCGGGTGACCACTGAAACTTTGTACACGAAACAGATGAAGCCATAATAGCAGCTTCTATTCGAGCTAGTCAACAAAGTGGTATTGCCTAGGACTGAAAGTAGGTGCATAGCATCTAAGAAGGGCCTGTTCCTAATGGAGATTCTAGATGGAGAACATTTTGTCAGCCTACCCTCTATCATGATCGAGCACATTATGAAAGTTGTGGACACAAAGGATGGCACACATGGTCTCTTCTATGGCTTCCTTCTGGCTAAAGTCTTTATCACTTCAAGGTAATCACTGGAAAGGTCACCAAAGGAATTAAAAAACAAATGTTTTCCTTGGGCACCCTAGAGGAGTGTGATATAAAAAAAAAAGTAGGATGCACCTTTACTATATCTAGTCTCATTGTGGCAAACGAGAAGATCTTAGCTGAAGTGGAGAGGCTGCGGGTTGAAAATGCTCTATTGAAAGCTGAAATTGCTAAGTTGAAGCTAGAAAGACCCGGTTCCAGTAAGGTGCAGACAGCAGAGGTTGCTGAGTTGAGAGAAGATAATGCTCAGCTGAAGAAGAAGGTTGAAAAACTTCAGGAGCAGATCGTGGACACCCACAAAGCTGCAGATGCTAGGTTGGACATGATGCTCAAAGCTTTCAACCCCACCAAACCTGCAAACCCATGACTCAATTCTCTTAGTTCACTTTCGTTGTTAAACTTTATCCTTGTTTTTGCAAATACTCTTTTTGGTCTGACTGATGACATTGGCACTATGGCAAGTTTATTTTGTATGTTTGTGACACAAATTGACTGCTAAGCCCTTTTTGAAAATTACTTCAATGGCACTCTCTCTGTTTTGTGCATATGCTTCTCCTTTGTATTGTTTTGGCTGCTTCTGTTAGTGCTCCTTTGAGTCTGCCCCTGTGGCCTGAGTTAATATCTTTGAACTTCTTTAAGCTTATGCTAAACTTGTGTCCCTTTTTTATGATGCCAAAAGGGGGAAATAGTTTTTTAATAGTGTTTTAATGATTGCTGTAATGAGATTGATATGGTTCATGTTCTCAGGGGGAAGTAAGTTCTGGTTCATGTTCTCAGGGGGAAGTAAGTTCTAAATGAACCTGGTATAGTTGCATAGCTGTCTCGATTACATAGCAGGTGAAAATGTCAACATGAATGGGAACCTGGTCCCACAGGTACAAATAAAAATGAAAATTTCATATTCTTATGCTACTGAAATTTATCATGAAGAGGAAACCTGGTTCTCAGGGTTTGTCATCATCATAAAAGGAGAAATTGATGAGTTATGACTTCTTATAGTTTTGATTATTTGACAAACATGCCAAGGACCAAGTCCTTGATCAGGTCCCCTGAAGACTGTTCATCACATGACAGCTGTGAGCACTGTTCCGTCAGGCAGTACCACAACAACACAGCTGTATGCATGCTAAATACTAAAGACCAGTGTAACGACTCTTTTGAGGTCACATGCATCTCACATGATCCTCACATGCTCTCATTTGAGTTCCTATTTAAACAACATGTTGGCATTGTTTTAACCTACCACTTGAAAACCTTAATATCCATATCTTTACAAGTGCCATCGCTTAATGTTTCTCTTTGTGCCTTCAAAAACAAAGCTAAGACAAGTTCAAGGACCAGATCTCAACAACGGAAGATGTTTTGAGTCCTAGAGTTGTCTAGTCTCTATCCTTATGATCTCTACATTGTAAACCTACACTTCTTCAAGAAGGGTTTTGTAGGTATTATATTTTTATCAACTTTTATTGTAGACACTTGGTTAGATTTAGTCATAGGGATGTTAAGGTTCAGCTAGAGTTAGTTGAATCAGTTTGGTGTGTGACTAGAGTTAGTCAAGAAGGTACTTGCAATAGAGTTATTATAAGTGGAGGGATTAGTGGTCTAATTCCTAGGTTCCAAAAGTTTGTAATCTGAAACATAGCTCAGTTTAGTGAAGTTGAAAATCCTACTGAGGTAGGTCGTGATTTTTAATCCCTTGAGCAAGGAGTTATCCACGTAAATATTTTGCCTTAGTTACTTTGTGTATTTATCTGTGAAACAGTTCAGGAACCAAGTCCCTTAAACTGTTCCGGTGGATTCATCGGTTCTAACAAAAAGCTTCGGGAAAAAAGTTTAGGTGGTCGTTAGGACAATATTAGGTAGCAAACTCCTGACAAATTGCTAGAATTTCAAATTGATAGGCAAAATTTGTTTTGTCAAAAATCATCAGGATTTCCAGACAAATCCTAACGAATCGTCGTAACTTGTTGTGCAAAAACTTTATCAACACGTTTTTACTTCAATTGGTCCAACTCAACTCCAAGAGTGGTTTTGGTATGGATGAACCTTTTCTATGTTTGGTTAGTCAAGATGTTTTATATAATATATTCTCTAGGAAAATAACGAAAATGAGAAAAATAACTTCCCTTATAAAAGTAGAGAAAGAATTTCCATAAGTGACATTTCAAGTTTATTGTCTCCTCCCCGCCCACCCAACGTCCCCAACCCCCACCCCATGACCATCGCACTCCTACCATCTCGAACCTCAACTCCCCACCCCATTCCACCTGCATAGTGTTTTGCTAGATTGCATATAAATATTTTTGAAATAGTTTTATTTGCTTATTTACCAAACACTTGAAAATAAGTAAGAAACCCACTTATTTTTCTAGAAAATATTTTTTAGAAAATACACTTTCCTTCATACCAAAGGATAAGTTGTGGTATTTGTAAAATTTTGTGGAATTTATGCTCAAAGAATGATAAGTTATGGGTCCAACTAATTCATGCTTATTATGGGAAAGGTAGGAGTGTATGGAATATAGAGGCTAACACTGCTTCTTCTATAATAAAGAAGATTCTTAAAGTAGGGGTCACTCTGGAAGATGCCTGCTACTTGGAGGCTAATGTAATGCAAATGACTAGCTTCTCTATTCAGAAAATGTACAAACTGTTGAAGGGTTCTTCCAAAAAGTGTTGTGGAGAATATTAGTATGTAACAAAACGGGATCATCTAAATGAATTGTCATTCCTAGGTTGAATATCTATGGAAAGTTGGTGACCAAAGATAAGTTAGTAAAATGGGGATTACCGGAGGATGCTAAGTGTTCATTTTGTATTGCTACCACTGGATCTGTGATTCACTTACTATTTGAATGTACTATCTCCTTAAGGGTGTGGAAGAGACTGTTAGTTTGGCAAGGAATCACATGACAATTGTTTGACAGGAAAGGAGAAGTGGATTGGTCTAGCTCACAGTATAAAGGAAAAGGTCGTGATGCAGAAGTGTATAGATGACATTGGCATGTGGTTTTTACCATATTTGGCAAGAAAGGAATGTTAGCTTGTTTCAATGGAAGCAGAGAAGTGAAGATGAGATTTTGAAGACAATATTTCAAGAGGTGCATCATAGATGCAACATAAGAAGCAGATTATGTAGGAGATTTGCTAAACTGAATTTTTATCCTTAGTTAGCAGTAGATATGATGTATAGGAAGTTTGAAGTAGTTAGCAAAAACTGATGAGACTGTTGTAGCTCAGTTCATTTGTTGTTTTTTTGTTCTGTAAAGCTTACTTGGTGAATAAAATTTCCACTTATTGCCACAAAAAAAAAAAAAACAACACATCCAACTGACTCTGCATTTTATATGCAACCTTCTAATATCAATTCCAATAAATTTTAACGGTTAGATTCAACCAAATCTTAAAAAATAATAGACTCACTTTGTTTTTCTCCAACAAATTTAATTTTTCAATTTTCTGACACGACCCAAAATTTCTAGGTCATGATGACACCTACACCCATACCCAGTAGGCGAATCAATTTCAGATTTATTCCATTTTCACCAATTAGAAGTATAAAGTAAGCATATGGAACCGTCATAAGTCATAAAAGAGTCTCAATAATGATAAGTGTGAGAATTGTAAGTGCATCCCCAAAACATGGTGATACGAATATACGAGTGACTAAGAGTAACACCACAACTAGAGGTGTTCACGGTTTGGTTTAAAACCAATCCAAACTGAAAATCAAAACCAAACCGATTAAATAAACCAATATTTACTTGGGTTAGGTTTGATTTGGTTTTGAATTTTTAAAAACCGATAATATTTGGTTTGGTTTTGATTTTACTAAAAGCAAACCGAAGAAAAAATCGAACCGAACCGACAAATTTTATACATAATTTTTATAATTATATATTACAATATATTAATTTTTATAAATACTTCAAAATAATTTATGTACTTTTTAAGCAAAAATTTATTTATCTCTAATAGGCTAATGAACTTTATACCTTAAGCCTATTTTAAAGAAATCCATGAATTCAAGCTCATTTATTCAAAGAAACAACTATTTGAGATTTCCCTAGGTTTATTCTTTGTATTTCTTATAAACAATATTCACTTAATTAAAATCATAAATCCTAAGACATTTTCTCCATAATGCAAGAAATTACACAATAAAAGGATAATAACGGATTATAAGTTGGAAAGGATAGAAAATCCTCTCCTAATTGTAGGAAAAAAACATGAAAGATAGAAATACCGTTAATTTTCTTAAAAACCAAAAAACCGACCCAAACCGACTACAGCCAAACTGATGGATATGTATTATATTTGGTTTGGTTTGTTTTAATAATTTTAAAAACCGACTAGATTGGTTTTGGTTTTAACCCAAAACTGACCCAAAAACACCCCTAACTACAACTATCTGAAATAATGAAAGACAAAACGGATAAAAGGTAGAAGGAGTTTAGTGCTACGTATCAGCCACGCAGCTCTCCTTGAAATCTACGAAATTAGCAACCTAGAATCAGACACGTCCATGAGTTCCAATAATTCACAGATCTAGATCTGCACAAAAGAGTGCAGCAAGTATAGTATGAGTACAGGAATCAACGTGTACTCAACACGTATTATTGATCGATCCCAACAAACTAGTGGAAAGGGTTGATCTTTGAATACTTACGATCTACACTTAATCATTTTAAAGCTTCAACAATTTTAGAATCAACAAAAGAGTTAGGATAAATCAACATAACCAAAAGAAACCACTAAATCAACAAATAATGAAAGCATACTCAAAGACATGTTAAAATGCTCAATCAAATTCAATATGTATATATGGAATGCTAGGTCATGGTCACAACTGAATCACCTAATACTCTCAACAATCTGCGTACACACTAATCCAGTTAGGAGTTGCTCAACTAGTGACTCATAGGAGACAACCGCATTATTTATACGTCGCACGAACGATCTACACGTGCAGTACGAACAACCTCAACGTATTTATCAACTCAGTGCGGACATCCCAACGCGCACAATCTCATAACTAAATCATCTCATAATCAACATAGACGGTCTCCACATGCCTATCTCATATCATTTCTCACTCTCAAACAGAATCTCATATTAATGCATGGCACATCAGTATCGATAAAGTATGAATTTCAGTAAAACATGTCAACCTACATGCACATAGTTCTAACAAAACCGAACATGGCATAAATATTTATACATTCCCCATTTACATTGAAATTCCTCTTAACTTAATAACTAATCAAGCAATTCAAACAAATAAGGCACCTAAGTTCAGTTTTCCTCCGCATATGAAAATCTTCTTTGCTTATGCATTCCTCTTAACAAATCACTTTCCTTTAGGAGTGTGGTTCTTCCTACATTTTGGAGTAGTAGGTACACGTTTGTCATCTCCGTTCATGGGAATGGTAGGTCCATCCAACACTACATCCCATAAGTTCAGATCTTCTCAAGTGATCCTGCATGCAATACCAAATTCTTAGATTTATCACAATTGCAAGTAGGAGCTGGTACAAGTCTTTAAACTCCTTCCATAGGTTATTAAGCCTTAAAAAATACACACATACATAGGCATTTCCTTGAGTCAAAGTAGCTATATCTTTATGAAAATTGAATGTTCTTGAACCATCAATATTTGTAAATCTTTTATGCAAATCTAGCCAAACGGACTTTGCATTTGAGGCAATTCTTAGTTACTAGATTCATGATCCAAGACAATACTATGGCATTCACTCTTTCCCAATAATTTCATATCACTTTTGAAAAAAATTCTTTAATGCAAGTGCCATTTACCAATCCCAACTTATTCCTACCCGATAAAATAATTCTCGTAGTCGAAACCACATTGATTAGTTCTCAATACCTGTCAATTGAAATGAGTTAATCTAAGTTCCACTGACATATAAAGAATGAAGGAATAGAGGATGGCTATTTTCCAGTCCTGGAATCTGAATTCCATTGACCTCTTTTTTATTTTTTTATTTTTTTATTTTCTTTTGTAATTTTCTCTTTTCCTTTTTAACGTGACAATCACTATAAGAGAATATGAAATTAGCTATGGCTTTTGTCGGTAATTCCTAGATAATCCGTCGCTAAATAGCTCCTCGCTAATTAGATTTTCTTGTAATTCGTCGCTAATCCGTAGCTAAATGAGATTAGCATGGGATTTTCTTTGTTTAGCTACGAAATTTTATCCGTCGCTAATTTCATGTTTTCTTGTAGTGAATGGAGGCTCAGATTTGCAAAGTCCAAAGCTAAATTTGGATCACTTCACTTAGTTCAAGGATACATTTGATCATTTTACATAGTATAATAGCTCTGTGTAAAGAAAAGTTTTGATCATTTTGCATAGTTACAAGTTCGGGTGAACGCAATGACCAGTATATGTATTAAAAGTTCTATTAAATATGTATAAATACGTAGGTACTATAACGACTACGGTTAAATGCTATAAGTTTAAAACTCGCAAACTATAAATCCTGGCTCTAGCATTGCTTGAGAGTCAGGCTCGTTCATCATGGTTAGATACACCTCATTGAGTATGTTGAATCTCCAAGGGAGTTGAGTGTGACAATCCATTGAACATTTGAGGCTTGTATGAAATTTTTCTAAGTAATTAACATCAAAATGCAAAAGGAAAGTTAGATGTCATATGAGGGTGGTTCTAAGATCCAAACTATCTTTTGAGTAAAAATACAAGCGGACAGAATCACAAGACCCAAAAGTCATGAGGTGACTCAGAGATCGAGGTCGAGTCATACTAACCTTAACAGTTAGGTTTGGGTGGCAAAAATATCTGCTCTAACAAACCTTACAAATTTGTTTCTAATATTTCTACTTTTCTATTTCTAAATTCATCAAAATCTCCATTAATGTGTGCCGATTTAAAAATGGATTAAAAGTATCGAAACTTTTAGGAAGTATGTAATAATCACTTGGGTTAAAACAAAAAACAAAAAAAACAAAAAAAGGATGGGATCCGAAATTATTTTACGTACTTATATCTCGATTATTGTTATGTTCCAGTCAGTCATATTGCAAAAAAATTCTCAATCCCAAAAAGCTCGCAATTCCAAAAAATTATCGCATTCATCCCCAAAAATTCGTCGATGAAATGGGAATCGATTATGACCAGATTATAGAGGACCAAAAACATGCTCTTCTCAATGACGCTCCAAGTCGACAGAATGTTAGATGCCTCAACTGCGCCAAGAGGTGCAATCAACTTGAAACTCTCGACAAGCACAATAAGATACTGATGGTAATATCACTGATAGGTCTACTTGTAACGTTTGCCACAACCGTGAGCGAAATGTTATAGTTCTGGAACAAAAACCCTCTTTGACCACCATTAAAGGTAGTTAAGGTTTCCATCTCTAGTAGGGTTAGGAGTTTTAACATTAACTATTTTGATTTTTTTTGACTAGTTTGATATCAGGCTAAGGTGTAGTGCAGCAAAAGGATATGGAACAGGTGATTCATATTCTCTTTAATGCTACTACAGTTATTGTTATTCTCATTTTTAGAAGAAGAGATTCTGATGTACTTGAGGAAAAGAGGAAGTTGAGAAAACCGTTACATAAACCTAATACTGGAGGAAAGAGTTCGGCTCACTCTTTTTCCTTTCTAGTTATTTAGCGGATTTTTTTTTTTTGGAATGGTGACATATTGGGGAAATAATGAAAGTAATCTCATTTTCGGCCAAAACATTACTAAAAACTAGATGTTGTAATTTTTAATGACTGTATATTACTTAGTCGCTAGTGCTGTAGGAAAAATTAACTTTAACAATCAGAAAATGTTGGGGCGTTGTAAATTTACTTATAACGACCGAAGTCATGTCGCTTCGTGAAGAAGTGGTCATTAAAAGTTAAATTTCTTGTAGTGACGCCAACTGATCTTATAACAAGTATTTATTAACAAGCAGAAAAAGTAAGAAATAAGATGTTAATTGACATAAAGCTTTTAACTTCATGTAGTACTATTATTTCTATTATTAAAGATTCAAGTATTTAGTATGCTAGCCATGTATTACAAGACAATAAGTTGGATGTTGTTATATAAATTTTTATTTATTAATATGAAGATGTGAGTAGTCTATTCAACATTCTAAATATTTCTACTATAAAAAGTAGTGAGTATTATTATTATAATTCCTTGTACTTTTTACTTTTTTCCTATAAACCTCAATATTGTCTAAGCGAATAAACTATAGAATATCACTATTAATTAAAAAGAATTAGGGCCTCAAATTTTTAGAGGAGTAAAGCAAAAATTTACTAGCCTCCCCTTTGAGTCAACAAAGCTTCGTTTGTTCAGTGATTACAAGCATAATTGCATAAATATACTGGTTGCATTGTCTTTCGCTAGTAAGGAATATACAAAGGCAAAGCATTTACTTCCTCTAACTGACCACTTACCAACAAGTTCCTGTTTCGTTAATCTTAATTTGATTATTATTAATTTATGGAGAAAATTATAGGCAATGAGAGCTTCTTCAAATTCATTCTGCCTACACTTTATCATAAGCTAAATTAGAATTTTGTTGATAGTTTGTACTTTGTCATTGACACTAATGCTCTATTTTGTGCTGGTCTTTAATTCTTGCCCCGCATGATTTTTTCCCTTAAAGAACTTAGGTTCATCCGCATGAATGCACCTATCTTAAGGTGGCGATTAATTTTTTGCTACTTAAATCTGTGGTCTTTAATTTTTGTCCCTGTAAGTAACAAAAAAGCGATCGAAAATATCCCTGACATTGAAAAGAAGAAAAAAAATCGGCTGGCATAAATTTATATTTTCGTATTATAATATAAACCTAATTATGCCTTACAATGCATAATATGTTATGCCGCTTAGTCCCTAGCGAACTTATGCTTCAGTTCAGAACCCACAAGTTATGACTTACAAGGCATAACTTAGTTACTAAGGTACTTCTCTAAACTTATGCCGAGCGAAATAGATACTGCACAACTTATGCTTGATAACTTAATTCATATAGGACTTATGCCGGACAAGACAAAAGTTCTCTAAACTTATGCCTTGCAAAATTAAGTCATAGATAAAGGTACTTTGGCCTACAAATTTTCATTAAATGAGAAGCGGAGACAAAAATTAAAGATCATCATATTTGAGGACAAAAATTAAAGACCACCTGAAATAGGGACAATTCGTGCAAAATTTACAAGAACCTATGCTCCGATAAGTTCGATCACTAAAGGATAAAATAAGAAATCAGCCCGTTTAAAAATGAAATACTAAAGACCAGCCCGTTTGAAGGGCACAACGTACATTTCTTCAAGGGAATGGTCAAATATATCCCTCTACTTTATTTTATTAACCAACTTTACCCTCTGTTAGTGACAATGAATAGAAATACCCCTGTCATCTAATAAGTATACACCCATACCCTTAATTGGATGAAAAACCCCAATTTTCACAAAATTACCCCATTTTAAAAAGAAAATACCCAAACCCAGCCCCGACCTGTCACGACCCAAGCAGATAAGTCCTGACGAGTGTCTGACCTCTAGCGACCAAACACCCCTATACTCATATCTGAATCTTACTGGACATCTAGGGCCCATACATGACTTAAACTGATCTCATAAGTAGGCGACATTATAAACACTGAACAATCTGTATATACATAGCATGTTGAAAGAACAAGCCGGCTAAGAACAGTCGCTACATATACGTACACAAAAGAATAGAAAGCGACAAGGCTACATCATCGACTAATACATACAAGCTGTCTACGTACCTACTAGAATAAAAGCTGTAGAAAGGACGGGACAGGGCCCCGTCATATCCATATGCGTATACATCCCAAAAAGGCTAGCATACCAAAATAAGCTGCAATTCCGAATCAATGGAGCGTACTGACAACTGCTGGATAGAGTCCTACTAAGCTGGACCACCTGTTGGTCTACCTAAACCTGCGGGCATGAACGCAGCCCCCCGAGCAACGGGGAGTCAGTACGGATAATGTATTGAGTATGTAAGGCATGAGAACAATATATATATATATATATATATATATATATATATATATATATATACAAGAATCATGAATAAGATCTCGAACTCATAAATATATATATATATATATACAAGAATCATGAATAAGATCTGAACTCATAAACTGAAATGACTATCTGCATGTACTTGTATGGACTAGAATCTATCTGTATCTACATAAAACTGTGTAACTGACAATGCCACTATGGCGCATAATATGCATGCTCATGCCTATCAATGAAGGTTATACATCTATATATATATATATATATATATATATATATGTGTGTGTGTGTGTGTGTGCGCGCGCGCGCGCGTATATAACGCCTGTCTCTTTTCTCATATCATATCGGCCTCTTTGCGGCCATCATCATATACATTGCTGCGGTACTTGCAGCCTGATTCTCATATCATCATCATAGTGATAATGCGTATATAACGCCTATATCTCTTTTCATACTTTACATATATCTAATATTCGTGTATATAACACCTTCTGGTCACGGATCAATGTACATAAATATATAATGAATGTAATGCATGAATAAACTGTATGCATAGAACTGGCTACATAAGACTGGACCCATGAACAGAAGGATCACTCATAAACGGGGTACATAAACATCAAAGACTGAAGTACTCTTAATGCTTCTAAGAGTAGAGTAATATGGAAGCTCGCTTACTCGCTTGTTGGATCATATCATAGGATCATGCCAAAAGAAGGAAAGAAATGATAGCCTTAACATACCTTGAAGTATACCCAACCATCCAACTTCTACCTCTCGAACTTGCAAGTCTACAATTAAGATAACATAGGCCTTAATTAGGCTATTGCCTCGCTTACTAACCATCGTTAAACGCATATAGAGCTTAACGAATTATAGACAATAATTTCCCTTGTAAGCTTACAACTCTTCAACTTCCCATTTAATCTAACATTAACCACAACAACAATAACAACACTTGTATATAATTATATACTCAAATTTATCCCCAATCATCTCTTAAAATAGCCCCAAGTCACTACCTTGCCCTTCATCAACTTATCACTTCCAGAAATACCTTCTCTTTACTTAAAATCACTAAAACTCTTGGTAATTAACTCAAATATAAAGGTAGAAATCATTCACATACCTTGAAGGGCCTAAGATTCCAAGAATCACTTCAACTCGAACTCCCTAAGCTTCACAACCTTGAAGAAACCCTAGAAACAACCTTCTTCTTCACAAGCACGGGTTCACGGGGCTCGGATCTTACCAAATCTTCACTAATATGATAAGAAATGTTGGGAGAGAAATATTAGCGTTTTTCTCTGATTTGGAAGAAGGAAAATATGAAATAGGATCGTGAACCACATATTTATACTCAGAATTAAAAAGGCTACAGCGGTCCGGTTCGACGACCCGTTGACGTATCGACGACCCGTTGACGTATCGACGGTCCGTCGACCTGCGCCTACAGATTACCAGCTGCTGAACCCTGTCGACGCCCTACATCGACAGTCTGTCGACCATGTCAACGACCCATCGACGATGACTGGTGTCTGCAGATTTTCTCAGATTCAGTTCAGATCGCGTCGATTCGATTCGCTCAACTTCTAATCCTATAAAATGCCAGGAATACCTACTGGTACCCTTGTACACGGGGCAAGACATTTCCTACCTCCAAACTCGGGCTCGGGTCTCTATTCCAAGGGCTTACCCGACTAGGAAACCATAGGTTCTACCACTACGAAAACAAGGGGTGTAACACGACCCACCCCGACCCACTCATTATACGCATTTTAATTATCGTGGAGTTTAAATTTCTCAAGTGCGTGGAGTTTAATCACGGGTGACATGACAGAAAGACCAATAAAAAAGAAACACATCAGCAAAGATTAAAAAAAGAGCACATAATCGAAAAAAGGAGGTCTACATCTTCTTCTTCTTTTTCTCAGAGCAGCACCTAACAAAAAAAGTCCAGAAACTAGTACATCTTTTTCCTTCATTCCTTCATTTAAAGAGAAAGTGGAAAAGAATAATATGACAACAATGGAATTTTCTTTGGAAAACTACCCACCTTGTTTGAAAACGAAGTTGCGATATATTATAGACCCACTTTGTGTGGAAGCAACAAAGTAGCAAAATGACTAAAAGATGACAGAAAATGGCCGGTAAAATTCATCCGGTGCCGAAAAAAATTAAAATGGTGATCAACAAACACTTGCCACCATGACGCCGTCATCAACTTTGATGTCGGAAGTCGGCATACCGGTGTTTATTGTAAAGGAAAGTAAATTTTGCTACGAAGACACCTTAATTTTCTCCGTTGATCATCATACCTTTGCGTTCGCCGTGACTATTTGGAGTTTGAAAAAGTTTTGAAAGCGCGCAATAAGCTAGAATTTGAATTTTGAGAATGGATGATGTTGTTAAAGATTTGACTTATTATGTAATTTATATTTCCTTGCTAGTTAAATCTTGATGCACTATCTTTGTAATGGCCGGTGATTCTAGATTGTGGCTAAAAGAAAATGGAAAAAAAAAAATTGTCAGGAAACGACCGAAAATAACTGAAATATGTCTTTTGTTCAAGACGGAAGAAGAATGAAGACGAATTGATTTGAATCTGTGGGTGAAGAAAATAGCAGGAAAATATGAATTTGGAAGAATCAGAGGAAATAGAATAGAAATGGCTGCGAAAAATGTGTGGTTCGGGGCTAGGTTTTGGTATTTTAATTTAAAATCGGGTAATTTTGTGGGAATTGGAGTTTTCCATCCAATTAAGAGTATGGGTGTTTACTTATTAGACGGCAGGGGCATTTTTGTTTACTATCAATAATGGAGGATAAGGTTGGCTAATAAAATAAAGTAGAAGGATATATTTGACCATTTTCCCTTTCTTCAAATAATAATGGGAAAAGAGTCAAATATACCCCTCTTCTTTATTTTATTAACTAACTTTACTCTCGTTAGTTATTATGAACAAAAATACCCCTGTTGTAACCAAAGTTTACACCTATGCCCATATTTAGATGGAAATCCCCAAATCAAACTCAATTCTCAATTTTACTTAAAATTACCCACTCCCTTTGTTGACCCACCCAACCCACCAATTAAACACAGCCCTCACCCCCCAAATATACCCCTCTACTTCAACATTCTTCTTCTTCAACAAGAAATTTGCAGATGAAATTCACCAAAAAGAAATTCTGAATCCTTCACCAAATTATCCCAAAATTTCAGATGTAAACTCTCCAAGACATTTAATATCTTTTGCAATAATATTCACTGAAAATGAAGCTCGTTTTCGAAAAAACCCAATTTTTCAAGCTTGAGCTTCCATCGAGCTTCAATAGCGGACTACCTTCTTCTACAAAAATGGATATAATTGTGGCTGAAAAATTAGAACCAAAGCGTGTCTGAAAAGGTTTAATGAAGCTGATAAAATTGGTGTGTATTTCATGGAGGAGTTCTTTCTCTATATTTACAGGATGCTACACAAAGTGTAGTTGAATACAAACTCTCTAAGAGATAAACTATAATTGGCATTATCCTTCCTCTAGATAAACTATACGTATGAATTATAATTAAATACAACTAAACAAACGTGAGGATAAGCTCACTGTTGAGATGTCCTAACATGCCCCCGCAAGCTGAGCAGTGGCTGTGCAAGTGTAAGCTTGGAACGAAGGAGATGAAACTGACGTGAAGGAAGGCTCTTGGTAAAGATGTCTGCTAACTGATCCAAGGAATTGATGTAGCGAACGTCCAGGTCTTTCGAAACCACCTTCTTTCGGACAAAATGAAAATCCAATTCAATATATTTGGTTCGGGCATGAAAAATAGGATTGGCAGTGAGGTAGGTCGCGGACAGATTATCACACCATAGCGTGGGAGCTTGAGGAAGAGAGACACGAAGCTCTTGAAAGAAGATGTTGCATCCGGTAACTTCAAAAGAGTAGCCGACTAAGGCCCGATATTCAACCTCGGTGTTAGCACCGTGCAACCACTCGCCGCTTCTTTGAGCTCCAGACACTAAGTTGGGTCCAAGAAAAATACAATAACCATTAGTAGCGCCGATCATCTAGGCAACCGGGGGTCCGCATCCGAGAAGGCTTCAGGGCTAAGGATCTAGTCGAACGCAAGTGCAAGCCGAGGTCCATGGTAGCCTTTAAATAACTCAACAAGTGCTTCATAGCAGTGAAATGAGTTTCCATAGGTTTATGCATAAATTAGCATAATTTGTTCACAGTATATGACACATCCGGACGCGTGATGGTTATATATTGAAGAGCTCCTATCAAGCTGCGATACAATGACAGATCAGAAAATGGTGAACTCCCGTGTTGAGACAATTGAAGTCATGTTACCATAGGTATGGCAATTGGCTTCGCACCATCCATATTGGCACAATCGAGGAGTTCTCTAATGTATTTGGACTGAGTAAGGGTCAATCCAGTGGCCTGATAATGTACCTCAACACCAAGAAAGTAGTGTAGCTTACCAAGATCCTTTATAGCAAAGGCATTAGACAGTTGAAGAACAATACTTGCAATGAACTCATTAGAACTTCCCCGTAACAATAAGATCATCTACATAGACCAAGATAATAGTAATGTGGCCTTCTACAATTGCGGATAAACAAAGACGTATCGATTTAGAAGGCACAAAATTGAGTTCAAGCAATTTCGAGCTGAGCTTCTCAAACCATGCCCGAGGTGCTTGTTTAAGGCCATAAAGAGCTTTGTGAAGCTTGCACACATGGTTTGGATATTTTGGATTAGTAAAGCCAGAAGGTTGAGACATGTATACCTCTTCATGTAGTTGCCCGTGTAGAAATGCATTTTGGACGTCGAGCTGTCGTAGCGACCACCCTTTTCACAAAGCTAGAGACAAAACCACTCTGATTGTTGTAGGCTTCACAACTGGACTGAATGTATCATGATAGTCCACTCCAGCTTCTTGGCTAAATCCCTTTTCCACTAAACGAGCTTTGTATCGCTCAATGGATCCATCGGGATTGAGTTTCAACTTAAAAATCCATTTGCATCCCACAACATTCTTTGCCGCGAAGGAGGGGACAAGGTACCAAGTACCATTTTGTAGGAGGGCGTTGTACTCTTCTTGTATAACTTTTCTTCATTTCGGGTCTTTGTTGGCTTGGGTAAAACATGTAGGTTCAAGTGGCAAGTTAGATGGAGGCAAAGGGTATTTTGTGGCACTATGAGCTTCTGGAAGTTGAGATTTGGCTTTACGCCTGGTTACCATGTGATAAGGTACAAAGGTTGTGGTTCGAGCTGCCAGTGTTTGAGGATTACTAGTAACGATGGGAGTTTCATTAGCTACTGGAAGATCATTAGCTACTAGAAGATCAACGGTAAGGTTAATAGGAGGGATAGAGGAAAGCGAAAAATCAGAAAGGACTGAATGACACACCGGGGAGTTTGACAATGGACTTGGCGACGAAGGAGCTGACGAGTTTGACGACGGAATTGGCGAGGCGGCAAACATGCTATCGAACGATCACTGGCAGCAGCTGTTATGGACTTATCACTTGCAGTAGTAGGTAGAGAAAAAGAATTACAAGGAGCAATGACTGGCAAAGAGGACACGACAGTAGAGTCAAAAGGTCGGTGCGCCACTGGGAGTTGAAGATGAGCTAGCAAAGGGAAATTGTAACTCGTCAAAAACCATATGCCGAGAGACATATATTCGACCACTTGGGACATGTAAACATTGATAGCCCTTGTGATGTCCACTGTACCCCAAGAAAACGCATTGTAAGGATCGAAACGCTAGTTTGTGAGAGTTATAGGGATGAAGGAATGGGTAGCACGCGCATCTAAAAACTTTCATGAATTGATAATCAGGAACCTTTTTGTACAACTTCTCATACGGTGAAACATTAGTGAGTGAGGGTGAGGGGATACGATTTATAGTGTAAACTGTCGTAGCAAAGGCATGATCCCAAAAGGTGAGAGGAAAGGAGGCGTGTGCGAGAAGTGTTAAACCCATTTCAATAATATAACGATGTTTTCTTTCAGCAGTACCATTTTTTTCATGAGTATGGGGACAAGAAAGCTAATGAACGATCCCTGCTTGAGCAAAAAAGTTGGATAATTTCCTCACCCCAATTAGATTGTACCACTTTTATATGATGCTCAAAGAACTTCTCGACTTGAGTTTTAAAGCGTAAAAATATGGTATAAACCTCATTTTTGGAACTCATAGGAAATAACCATGTAAATTTGCTAAAGTCATCAATGAAAGAAACATAATAACAATATTTATTGCTAGCCAAATGTGGAGCAGGGCCCCATACATCAGTGTGGATCAACTCAAGAGGGAAAGTAGCACTAGAACTAGAAATAGAAAAAGGCAATTTGTGACTCTTGCCATATTGGCCAGAAGAACAAACATTAGTCCGAGAACTCGATGTGACTGGTAAAGAAAGAGTCCTAATAATATTATTGACTGCTCGTATAGACGAGTGACCTAAACGACTATGCCATAAATCAAACGATTGCTTGGACACATGGAACGCCTGTAATTTATTTGAGGGAGAGGGTTGGTTGAGTAACTGGGCAGCAAGGAGACGATAAAGGCCATGCTCAAGAGTCCCGTGCAGTAGTACTTTCCCAGTTGCCAGATCCTTCACAAGACAAAAATGAGGGTGAAATTCAAAAAACACATAATTATCAACAGTGAATTGAGCCACACTTAATAAATTCTTAGTAATTTCAGGCACCAGTAATACATTAGTTAGACTTAAAGAGCGACTAACTGTAGGTAAAGTAGCATTACCAAAATGAGAAATTGTCAAACCTGTGCCATTACCGACATGAATTTGATTAGTTCCCAGATACTCTCCTCTTACTGCCATGTTCTGCATATCATTAGTTAAATGATGAGTAGCCCTAGAATCCGGGTACCAATTTGGGTCTCCAACCATGGAAGGCTGTGCAATGAGAGCAGCCATGTGCGACTTGGATGGAGCTTGATAGGCATGATCCAAATGACGGTAGCAATTTAGGGCTGAGTGACCAAACGACGGTAGCAATTTAGGGCTGAGTGACCAAACTTATTGCAAACTTGACACTGATTTTGGTTGGACGAGTTGGTATTGCGACCCCGACCTCGTCCTCGTCCTCGTCCAGATCTGCCACCATAAGCCTGATTGTTATGGACATTAGTAGGCTTCTTAAATGAGTTATCATTCTTGGTGTTGCTGGATTGTCTAGCAAACAAGTTGACTTGGCCCAAACCTTGTTCCAAACTTGTCATCTGTTCCAAACGATACTCATGACTTAAAAGCAAGCCATGAAGATCGTCCAATGAAATTAGTTCGTCCCTAGCAGTGACCGAGACAACCAAGGCATCATATTATTTCCCAAGTCCTCCAAGAATATATAAGACAAGATCATCATCAGTGAGAGGGTGTGTTGCGACGGCGAGATTATCAGCACAAATCTTCATCTTTTGAAGGTATTCTACCATGGATGAGTTGCCTTTCTTAGTGGTTTGTAGTTGCAGCCTTAGTTGCATTATCCTAGCCTTGGATTGCGACGCAAACATTGCCTCAAGCGCTCGCCAAACAGTCTGAGATGTTGTGCAACCGACTAATTGGGCTAAAATCCCTTTGTTGAGGGTGGAAAGAATCCAACTCAATAAAAGTTGGTCTTATTTGATCCATAAACTGTACGTTGGGTTGATAACTGCGCCAGTTGAGGTTGCTTCAGAAGAGCTATTCAAAATTACCTTTGGAGGGCATTTGTGCGTACCATCCACATATCCCTCAAGTTCATAACCCCTTAGAACTAGGATAATTTGTGATTTCCATATGATGTATTTATTACGGTCCAATTTGAGAAGATGAGACTGATTAACGTTCGTCGCGAACGACGAGGATTCTGGGAAGGGGTTTGCGAGGTGATGCTGGTAATAGAAGGAAGTGTCATTGTGAGACATGAGTCTTCGCAAGGCTCTGATACCATGAAAAGGTTTAATGAAGCTAATAAAATCGGTGTGTATTTCATGGAGGAGTTCTTCCTCTATGTATACAGGATGTTACACAAAGTGTAGTTGAATACAAACTCTCTAAGAGATAAACTATAATTGGTATTATCCTTCCTCTAGATAAACTATACATATGAATTCTAATTAAATACAACTAAACAAACGTGAGGATAAGCTCACTGTTGAGATGTACTAACGCGTCCGGATAAACTCTTCAATAAATAACCATCACGCGCCCGGATGTGTCGTATACTGTGAACAAATTATGCCAATTCATGCATAAACCTATGGAAACTCATTTTAGTGCTATGAAGCGCTTGCTGCGTTATTTAAAGGCTACCATGGACCTCGGCTTGCACTTGTGTTCAACTAGCTCCTTAGCCCTTCAAGCCTTCTCAGGTGCGGATTGGGCTGGTTGCCCAGATGATTGGCGCTCTACTAATGGTTATTGTATTTTTCTTGGACCCAACTTAGTGTCTTGGAGCTCAAAGAAGCAGCGAGTGGTTGCACGGTCCAGACCGAATTTGAATATCGGGCCTTAGCCGGACTCTACGCCGAAGTTACCCGGATGCAACTTCTTCTTCAAGCAGCTTCGCGTCTCTCTTCCTCAAGCTCCCACGCTATGGTGTGATAATCTGTCCGCGACCTACCTCACTGCCAATCCCATTTTTCATGCCATTTAACAAAATGGATATCATATACATTTGTAATACTAATAATTAAGAAAAGTAAATAAGACAACATCCAAATGGAGAGGGAGAAAAGGAAAAGAAAGAAAACTTGGAAAAGGGGAGTTCCTTGCAAAGAGGAAGTACAACGCAAAACCCACGTGTAATGCCCAAAATTACACGAAAGCTAAACATGACCAGTGTTTTAAAAGGCAGGGGCGTGAGGCAGGGTGTTTCACATATGTCTCGGTGAGTATTTCATAAAATAATATAATTACAATAAATATTTTTAAATAGGTAAAATTACATTAAAAAAAACTGTAAATAAATGATATATATATTATGAAATGAAAATCGACTCTAACATGTTAACTTTCATTATACGACACTTAAAACTTGTAATTATATATAACATAATTTTACGAGTATAAACAATACAATGAAATAAAAGCTATTATGAAATACAAATCAACTCACATCTTAACTTTCAAACAATGAAAAATCACATTTTCTCAAAACAATATTACTATCATACTATTCATTTTATCTCCCTATAAGAAAATAATCAATAAACTTTATCATTATTGTAATTAAAACGTAACTCGTTCATGAATAAAAATAAAATTACTTTCAAATAGCGAAATAATAAAATATGATAATTTTGATACACACGACAAAAGACCAATGACAAGTGAAAATGTACAATTCGGTTATGTATTTTAAGAGAAATATAAAATGATATTCACCCTCATGATGTTCTCAAATAGTAAATATGTTATACCGATTTTCTTATTTCTATAGATGAAAAAACTATTAAATATAATACATTTGTTAAAGAATTATAAGGGTCATGATTTTAACTAAGGAATTTAACATATAATTTGTATAAGAACTGTTAGGCGAGCCCCGAGCGTTGGACGTTATGCGTGTTTAGGGCAAACAGTCGGGCGCTTAGGGCGTAAGCCTCACAGAAACTAAGCCCCACACGTGAGCACCGGGGCGTTTTGCTAGTGCCCCGTCCCGAGGCAAGTCCTGAAGAAGAAGAAGAAGAATGTTGAAGTAGAGGAGTATATTTTGGAGGTGGGCGTAGAGGTGGGGGCTGTGTTTAATTGGTGGGTCGGGGTGGGTCAACAAAGGGAGTGAGTAACTTTATGTGAAAGTGGGAATTGGGTTTGATTTGGGGATTTCCATCCAAATAGGGATATAAGTGTAAACATTGGTAACAGGAGGGGTATATTTGTTCATAATCGTTAACGGAGGGTAAAATTAACTAATAAAAGAAAGTAGAGGGGTATATTAGACCCTTTCCCCAATAATGATTGTCCAAGTTGTTGGGTCGTGCTTGTATGGCCAATCCAATAAAGTTATATAGAACAAAATACAATAAATGTTTTCGCGGATTGCCCTTCTAAGGCACTGGTTATTAATGTTTGCCCCTCAAATTGCTGGTTTTTAATTTTTGCCCCTCTCTTAAAAAGGGTACCGAAAATATCCGAGGTTCCGGGTTTAAACCCCCGCTCAGTAAAAAAAAAAAAAAAAAAAAAATCTCCAGGCAAGCCTTTGCAAAAAGTTTGTCTCATGCGGAAGAGTTTGCCTTAAGGAATAACTAAAGTCTATCTTATTCGGAAGACGTTGCCTTAAGGCAAAGTCAGTTGTATAAGGCAGACTTTTCGTGAAACCTTGCGAATTTTATGACTAAGCCGAATTTCTAACCCAGAATCTCGGGGTATTTTAGGCGAAGGGAAAAAATTAAGACTCGGAATTTGAGAGGCAAAAATGAAAGACCGCCCCAAAAGAAGGGCAATTTTTTAGTTATGCCTTAGGCAAAGTCTGCCGCATAAGGCAGACTTTTCGTTAAGGCATAACTAAAAAAATTGTCCTTTAAGGAGACTTTTAGTTATGCCTTAAGGCAAAGTCTGCCACATAAGGCTGACTTTTCACGAAGTCTTGCCTTACGATTTTTTTATTTTATTTTTTATGACTAAGCCAGGGTTCGAACTCAGAACCTTGGGTATTTTAGCCGAATGGCAAGAATTAAAGACCAGCAATTTGAGATGCAAAAATTAAAGACCACCTAATCGTGCAAAAATTAAAGACCACCTAATCGTGCAAAATACAACAAGGAAAATTGATGTGGCAATACAATCGGGGCAAACTATTGACATAAAATAGCCCACGTTTTAGCTTTTGGCATTATATATACGGAGAAGGGCCAAATATACCCCTCGTTATACTTTCAAAATAAATATGTCATTGTTGTTATACTTTGGGTCCAAATATACCCCTGCCGTTATACATTGGCACATATATACACCTCATTTAAACGGTGGGATACGTGTCATCACCCTAGTGGCCTATATTTAAGTCTCCCCTAATTAATTAAAATCCAACCCATAATTTGATATTCAATTAAAATACCCATGTCCATACAAGCTTCAAAAAACTTGTTCAATGTATTGATCAACTAATATCGAGCTTATGGTCTGAGGCAAACAAGTTGGAAAGATTGTAAAGCAAATCGGACACGGCTGAGTCCAATTAGGAGACTTATAAGAACAATGAAGCAATTCATATATAAATATCCATTTGGCATAAACTCAACAACAATCAATTTATTCTGATTGGAGTCCTCCACTGCATAACCCAGCAAGTTAACTAGTTGAGGGTGGTGAACTCGGGAAGAATTTTGATCTCATTTTCAACCGGAGAATTGCTAGAATTGTACGAGGTTCAGCAAATTTGCTCTTTTTAACGGCTGCAATGAGTTTATTTTGATGAAGATGAGCTTTGTATACATATCCATGGCTTCCTTTGCCAAGAAGATTGTCTTGGGAAAAGCCATTGGTGGCAGAGTGAAGATCAAAGTAAAAAATTGGAAGTTTTTTCAAGCTCGTCTCGAATTTTTCGGGTATGAATATGGATATGGATACGGATACCGGATTATAGGTTGGATCTTAATTAATTAGAGAAGACTTAAATATGGACCAATAGAATGATGACACGTGTTCCACCGTTAAAATGAGGGGTATATATTGCTAAAGTATAACGGCAAGGGTATATTTGGACCCAAAGTATAACGGTAAGGATATATTTGGACTCAAAGTATAACGGCAAGGATATATTTGGCCTTAAAGTATCACGAGAGATATATCTGACCCTTTTCCGATAGTACAGGAGTATATTTGGCCCTTTTCCGTTATATATATATTTAACTCCCATATTTCCCCTTCTCTTTCATCAAATGCTCCAATCCCTTGCCCAGCCAAAAACTTGTGAAATATAAACTCCTACTGTAAAATAGTGTTAAGTTTTTTAATAACTACCCCTACCAGGTATTGGAATTCCATTGGAAAATCTTCCTTATATGCTTCCCATAGAGCTTTAGCTGATTCTCCTAAAAATGTCTCTAAGTATTTATACATAGTTTCAAAGATTCGTATCATTATAGGTTTTATATAGTACCGCTACTACTATTCCTTTCCAAAGGTCTATTATCGAATTCCATCTTTGTGGATCATGAATTTATATTTAATATTTTCCCTTTATTACCTCCTTCTTGGAGAATAATAGGTTCTTCTATAGGCATTCTTTTCCCTGATGGTTTTATATTTTCTATAGGTTCTCCTGCTGATCTAAAAACTCTTCTTCTAGGTACATTTCCTGTGCTCATGTCTACTGTGTATTGTTCTCCTGTTGTTAATAAGTTCTAAATTTTTCAATAAGTTCTTTCAATAAGAAAAGTTCAAAGGACAATACAGGAAATTAAAGTTGTTTTTAAATAAATTTTAACAATCCTACTCGGTACTTCCTCACTCCTATATTTCTTCTTATCATGTAGTTATAATTAATTTTCTGTCTATCTCTCAATTTTTTCTTTGAACAGTAAAATGAACAGTAACTTTTTTTTTTTAATCTGGACTTTGTCCAATCACGAATTTTGTTATACCGTTCATCTCTTTCTCTTAACTTTTGTTCTTAATAGCAGTTTTCGTTAACCACACCCCGATAACCACGGCCAACAAGAGTCCTTTATCATTTGGACATTAAAACGGCCTACGCTTAAAACCTAGAATTTACAGGTTAATCTATCGAGGTTATTAAGAAGTTTAAGAGAATAACCATATACTAAAAATAACAAATTCATGATGATAAAGAAATAATTACTTAAACATAATAATCACAAAATAATTTACATAATAGGGAGATTAGTACAGAAAACATAGTAAATAAACTTACATGGTTTGAAGAAGGAGAGAGGTTTCCCTTTCGGGGAACCCCAAAAATCTACTTCACACTAGGGGGGTAGTTATTAAAAAACTTAACACTATTTTACAATAGGAGTTTATATTTCACAGGTTTTTGGCTAGACAAGGGATTGGAGCATTTGATGAAAGAGAAGGGGAAATATGGGAGTTTTCTAGAGAGAGGTGATTGGTACTCTTGTTTGTGATATCTTCGCTTCTCCACAAATGCTGCTATTTATAGGTGTCTTGGCGGACTGCTCTGATACCAATATTAAAAGGGGGTAGTAAATTTTTCAATAAGTTCTAAATTTTTCAATAAATTCTTTCAATAAGAAAAGTTCAAAGGACAATACAGGAAATTAAAGTTGTTTTTAAATAAATTTTAACAATCCTACTCGGTACTTCCTCACTCCTATATTTCTTCTTATCATATAGTTATAATTAATTTTCTATCTATCTCCCAATTTTTTTTGAACAGTAAAAAAAATGAACAAGAAAATGAACAGTAACTTCTTTTTTTTTAATCTGGACTTTGTCCAATCACGAATTTTGTTATACCGTTCATCTCTTTCTCTTAACTTTTGTTCTTAATAGCAGTCTTCGTTAATCACACCCCGGTAACCACGGCCAACAAGAGTCCTTTATCATTTGGACATTAAAACGGCCTCCTTAAAACCTAGGAATTTACAGGTTAATCCATCGAGGTTATTAAGAAGTTTAAGAGAATAACCATATACTAAGAATAACAAATTCATGATGATAAAGAAGTAATTACTTAAACATAATAATCATAAAATAATTTACATAATAGGGAGATTATACGTAAAACATAGTAAATAAACTTACATGGTTTGAAGAAGAGAGAGGTTTCCCTTTAACCCCAAAAAACTACTTCACACTAGGGGGTAGTTATTAAAAAACTTAACACTATTTTACAATAAGAGTTTATATTTCACAGGTTTTTCGCTGGGCAAGGGATTGAAGCATTTGATGAAAGAGAAGGAAATTATTTAATAAACTACCAGGAGCTCTAGGAAGAGAGATAGAAGACAGATGGAATAAGAGAGACGGAGTAGTACAAAATCCTAATTTAAAATGGTCAATAGGACATAGAATACAACATATAATGGACATACTACAAGAAAAATGTACGCATATACAGATACAAAAACAAGTAAAACAAAATGAGATGAATTTTTGTAAAAGTGTGGTATACACTACTCAGAGTTACGATAAAGACAATTATAAAAAGAAAAGGTATAAGAAATACAGAATTCAATATAATAGAAACTACCCTCAATACAATAGAAAGAAATACTATCTTAGAAAATCATCAGACAAAAAATCTTATTTAGACAGAAATAGACATATAAGAAAATACAGAACAGATAGAAATTATAAAAATAACCGGAATGTTTTACTTGTGGAAGTGTAGAACACTTAGCAAATACATGTCAAAAAGAATAAATAATAAGACACTAAATTCGCGTAGCCTAATTGAAGACTTTCAAGAAACCTTAATAAATGTAGATGAATATATGTCGGATACGAAAGTATATACTCCATAGTAAGTGTAGATGCGAAGAAAAAAATTAAAACAGAATCATCAGACTAAGTTGTACAAGAATTAATTAATAAGATAGGATTAGAAAAACTACACCTAGAACCAATTCAAATGGATAATTTAGCAACTATATCAGAAGACTGTAATCACGACTTCGATAGAAATAAAGGTTTAGATAGTAACGCATGTTTCTCTTGTAAATGGTTTCCTAGTAGAGATAAAAGAGCAAAATGTAAAATTGTTTTATAGAAGGATGTATCATGTGTATAGAAAAAGAATTTAAGACAAAAATCCATAAAGAAGAAAGACAAAAAAATAGAAGACCCTACTATGAGTATAAGAATAATGACATTAGAAACTAGAATAAACGAATTAGAAACCAGGTTATATAAATTAGAAAAAGGAAAAGAAAAGGAAGCAAATAGAGAAGATGAAGAAATACATCTATCTAATATACCAACGCTAAGAACAATACCAGAAGATTCAACAGCGGAACTAATGAGTATAGAAGACCATGGAGCCCTAGTATGTAATGAAGATAAAAAATTAGGAAATATAAAATACTTGCAAGAATTAAAATAGATGACTATGAAATAGAAACATTAGCATTAGTAGATTCGGGATGTACTAAATGTATAATAAATAAACGAATAGTTCCACCAAATTTAATAAAAGTTCTAGGCAAACCGATTAAGCCATGCAAATGGATGGAACTCATAATATATATAAACATTATGTTCATAAGGCATACATTAGCTTTATCAACACTTGTTCAGAATTTTATAAACCCGAGCTTATAAAATGGATAAAATATGGGTAAGAAACTTGAATATAAATATAGACTTCGTTATCGGGTTAGACTTTATGTTACATAACAATGGAAGTTGCATGATTACAAGAGATGGAGTAATTTTTCTAAAAAATATTACTCATACATCTAAAAAATATTACTCATACACCAGTACAAACTCATAAAACTGAAACTAAAATCGATATAAGAAGATCTCTACTCAGACCAAATAAAACACTCCAAAAGAAAGAAGAGAGTTGTTGTAAGGATTGTCAACATACAACAATACATCTTTGTAAAACAAAAAGAGAAATAAAGAATTTAATTCTAGAAGAAGAAGAAATACTAGACGACGATAATCTAATAGAAAAAAATATACTTTAATAGACATAGAAACAGAATTATATAATTTTAAAACAGGGATAGAAAGGATAGGAGTAATAAAAAAACCAAAAAGATTTAGATAATATAATAAGAATACTAGATGAGATAGAAATTATAGGTGAAAAACCTTTAAAACATTGGAAAAATAACAAAATTGTATGTAAATTAGACATAGTAAATCGAATATATAATTAAAACAGCCTCAATAGAAGCAACTAACCAAGATATAGAAGACTTTAGAATACAAATAAAAGAATTATTAGATTTAGGAGTAATAAGAAGATCTACTTCTAAACATAGATCTGCCGCATTTATGGTAAGAAATCATAGTGAGATAGTAAGAGGAAAAGCTAGGATGGTAATAAATTACAAAAGACTTAATGATAACACCAGCAATGTATGGATATAAGTTACTGCATAAAACAACTAATAAATAGAATACAAAGTAAAAAGATTTTAGTAAATTTGATTGTAAATCGGGATATTGGCAAGTGGTACGAATGCATGACGCAAAGTATAGAATGGACTGCATTTACACATACTCAAGGACATTTCGAATGGTTAGTAATGCCATTTGGATTAAAGATGTTTCCACCAATTTTTCAAAGAAAAATGGATAGTATATTTGGAGACTATAAAAGATTTGTCCTAGTATATGTAGATGATATATTAGTATTTAGTAAAGACATGAAAGAACATTTAGGACACCTCCCGACGTATTTAGATTATTTGTAGAAAATGGAATAATAATTAGCAAGAAAAAGATGGAATTATGTAAAAAACATATAAACTTTTTAGGAGTAGTACTAGGAGATGGCAAAATAAAATTGCAACCTCATATAGCTAAAAAGGCCTTAGAAATGCCAGATAAATTAGATAATGTTAAAGAATTACAAAAATTCTTAGGAATAATAAATTATGCTAGAAGTTTTATAAAAGACTTAGGAAAAATAGCAAGGCCATTGTATTCAAAAACGAGATCAAATGGTCAAAAACACTTTAATACCGAAGATATTAAACTAGTACAAAAAATTAAAGAAAAAATAAAGAATATTCCAGACTTAAATATGCCCCTAGAAACAGACTATTTAATTATAGAAACAAGATGGAAGCTTCAAGGATGGGGAGCCGTATTAAAGGCAAAACCAAATAAATATAGCAATAAAAGTGAAGAAAAGATATGTGCTTATCAAAGCGGTAAGTAAGAAAAAGAAAATATGAGTAGTATAGACGCTTAAATTTTAGGCGTAATACATGGCTTAAATAGTTTTAGATCGTATATACTAAATAAACCATAAATATTGGTAAGAACGGATCGTGAAGCTATAGTCAAATTCTATCAAAAAATTAATGATAAAAGTATAAGAGACGAAGATGGTTAAACTTTATGGATACTATTTCAATTTATAATTTAACATTCGAACATATAAAAGGAAAAGATAATAATTTGGCAGACCAACTAAGTAGACTAAAAATCACATCTAACTGATTTTCTATTTGAACAGCATGAGACCATCAAGTTCTCAGACAACAGACAAGGGGAAAGGCAAAGCCTCAACCCAAGACACTTACAGACAGCAGGTACTAGGTAATCTTCATTTTATATCTACATCTGCATTAAACAGAAATGCCCTCGAAAGAATACATTTTGGAACCAATAATTTAGTATTTTTCCCGTCATCTAATTTAACTTTTAAGGTATTACCAGAATATGTAATAGACAAACAACACACATGTTTAGTAGACAATTTATGGATATCGCATAACGAAAAAGACGCGGGTCATTTTGTAGCCACTCTAAATGCACTTTGTCGCATATTTTGAGACAAAAATTTACATAAGAAATTTAAATTTTATGTTGTAGTCCATGGTAGAACTAATGGTATTTTTCAAATCTGGATAGAAGTTTTAGATTCTATTAAAGATATAAGAAGACCTCTTTTTAAAGGCTTTAATGATTTTACTGAGGCATTAGACTATGCTAGAGGTATTGGGGACCAAACTATTATATTTCTCCGGCTCTCGGACAAAATCCAGTAGAACCCCTCGGTACAAAATACAAAAAGACACGGATAAGGTGATTTTTTGCGATCATCGCTCTATTATGACTCGAGACCGTCGAAGACTTAACATTGAGAAAGAGACACTCATCCAAGAAAAAATGAAACTCTTGGAACAAGCAAGAGTTGCAGAAGAACAAAGACCTGGCAAGATTAAGTTTGAATTAGTACAATCCCAGTTCTCCATCTCGGACAAAAATGGATGAGACGGGTGTGCATTCCCCAATGAATGCAAATAGATCCAACGTATCGGATAAAGATACTGCTAGTCGGCTCAAACGGTAGCCAATAAAGACTCATCAAATCCGTTGATGGGCATCGTCACTTTGCCAAAAAGTGAAGAAGAGGGATGTTCATCTCTCCGTACAAGACGAAGACTACCAAAGACACTAACGTAAGGAGCTACTTCTACCAAGAAAAGCATACTTGCAAAAAAGAAAAAAATGACAACATAGAAAGTAGTTAAAGAGACTTTGAAAAGATTTTTCCAAACAAAAGCGAAGAACAAGACAAGCATATAATCAAGAGCCCTAGTCGAGAATTATCTCCAAGTCCAAGGATGTCACCGATCCATGGTTCGAAGAAGGAAATATGGTAAATTTTCAGAATAGTGCATTTCAAGATTCACAAGACCCAAACGACTACGATTCGGGAATGAGTTTTGATTCTATTGCACTACATAATTTAGACACATAAAAATATATATATATATATATATATATATATATATATATATATATATATATATATATATATATATGTGTGTGTGTGTGTGTGTGTGTGTGTGTGTGTGAGTGTGTGTGTGTGAAAAGCAAAAAAATCGACAAAAGTAGTGAAAAAAATAGTCATGATGAGACAAAAGCGAAAGATTCGTTGAACAAAAGCAACGGCTAGAAGACATCGAGAAAAAGAGAGCTTTATTAAAAGTAACTTTAATAAAGCGGCTACGATAAATGGACGGAATCGGCTAGCGGACAAGAAGATAAAGTTTTCTTTTGAAAAAGCTCACGTGACGATGGGGCCCAAAGAGCACCCGGCTGAACTCAAAAGATTCTTTAACATTCTGAAATCCGGAGTTGAAGTCCGCCAAGACACCTATAAATAGCAGCATTTGTGGAGAAGCGAAGATATCACAAACAAGAGTACCAATCACCTCTCTCTAGAAAACTCTCATATTTCCCCTTCTCTTTTATCAAATGCTCCAATCCCTTACCCAGCCAAAAACCTGTGAAATATAAACTCCTATTGTAAAATAGTGTTAAGTTTTTTAATAACTACTCCCTAGTGTGAAGTAGTTTTTTGGGGTTCCCCTAAAGGGAAACCTCTCTCCTTCTTCAAACCATGTAAGTTTATTTACTATATTTTCTGTACTAATCTCCCTATTATGTAAATTATTTTGTGATTATTATGTTTAAGTAATTACTTCTTTATCATCATGAATTTGTTATTCTTAGTATATGGTTATTCTCTTAAACTTCTTAATAACCTCGATGGATTAACCTGTAAATTCCTAGGTTTTAAGGAGGCCGTTTTAATGTCCAAATGATAAAGGACTCTTGTTGGCCGTGGTTACCGGGGTGTGGTTAACGAAGACTGCTATTAAGAACAAAAGTTAAGAGAAAGAGATGAACGGTATAACAAAATTCGTGATTGGACAAAGTCCAGATTTTAAAAAAAAAAAAAAAAAGTACTGTTCATTTTACTGTTCAAAAAAATTGGGAAATAGACAGAAAATTAATTATAACTACATGATAAGAAGAAATATAGGAGTGAGGAAGTACCGAGTAGGATTGTTAAAATTTATTTAAAAACAACTTTAATTTCCTGTATTGTCCTTTGAACTTCTTTTATCACCTAAGTGTATTTAAGCAATCTATATTTTCACCTCATTTATTACTTAATAATAATACAATATATTGGCTCGATATAAATATCAAATGCGGATAAATTGATTAATTTTACATGGATATAACTAATGGAGGTCTCTGAAGCTTTTCCAAAAAGGTTAGAAACACCTACTTTTTTTTTGTTTTTCCTTTCCAGGCAATATACTATACTCCAGTTATTGTTCCTGTCTTGATCCCTCACGAGTAAATTAACTGTAGCTTAACACGAAAACGAAAATGGGCAACTTACACAAATGACTACACTTTGGGTTTTTTTTGGGGGGAATAGCTACACTTTTGCTAAATACATTTCGTAGCTATAGTTACGTGTATTCGAATTCGGCCGTATTTCGCTATATTCAATTCGGATGTATTCAATTAAGTTGTATTCATTCCTAACTAATTTTACACTGTATTCATCTTATTGTATTTTAAAATCGGTTGTATTCAAAAAACATAAGTGCAAGAAAATATAGGATTATTCGATTGTATTCAAAATTCACTGTATTCATTTGTGTACAAAAAAATCTCCTTCTAAATACAGGCGAACAATACATAAAGAAACACTCTATTTTACACCCAAATCTGAGATACAAGAAATAAAATACGCTCAGATCTGAGATACAAGAAATAAAATACACTCAGATCTTAAAAAAAAATGGTGATTTGCCATGAAGTCCGACCATAGAAGACGGCGATGGTGGAGGAGAAATGAGAGGCCAGAGAAATCTCCTTCGAAATACAGGGGAATCTTGTGTTCCAATAAAAGCAGAAGTAATGTGGATTATTCAAGAATCGAAGTCAATTTGCTTGCTCAGATCTTTTACTGTGCCAGCTATGCATCAAGATGAAGATGTGGGGGTAGTGGTGGCGGCAACAGCGGCGTTGCTTTCTTCCTCCGGCGAATCGAGAATACCACGGCTTGTTCACGGCTATGACTACCGCCTTAGCTGCGGCGGTGCGACGGAGAGAGAGGGGTGAGAGATGGCTGAGAGAGAGAGAGAGAGAGAGAGAGAGGCGAGAGGGGTGAGTGACGGCATAGAGATAGAGAAAATGGAGGTGAGAGATTTTTTTTTTTTTTTAATCTTAATAGTTAATAAGTGTTATTAAGATACAACTTTTAACTATGAAAAGTAATTAATTCGACCAATAGTTACTAAACATAATTACTACTAATACTTAGCTAAGTCATGTAGATTTCCCAACAATAATTATACTCCAGTCTAGTGTCTATCAATTGACTTTCGAAGTCCAGTAAGTACAAAATTTTCAGAACAGGCAATTCTAGTAGCGATAAAAGTGCTTTATGGTGCAATTTAAAATATTCGATCACATTTTAAGCCGGTCATATCTTTATGGCTGTAGTTAATCAGTTACAAAATTTAAGGAAAATTGACGTGATAAAAATACGTTTTATTTTCCCGCTAAGCCTAATACTTGGCTAAAATATGCCAGTATTTAGACTTTCAAACTAAATAGTGCTCTCTCTCTCTCCCAATTTAAGTGACCCTTTTCGCTTCTCGAGATTCAAACTGTATGAAATTTGAACCTCATTTTAAGATGTATTTTTTCATTAAATTGACATGAAAAAAGTTGCAATTTATGGTACTTTTCATGTAGTTTTCAAATATATAAATTTTAATGTTAAAATATCAAGTTAATTTAATTAGGTGCGGACCCACATGTACTACTATGAGTGCTTAAGCACCCACCAACTTCGGCCGAAACTTCAATGATTATGTAGAAATTCGTTAAGAAATGAAGATAATAGATACGTTAGCACCCATTGGACCACATGAGTGTTGGGTGCTCCGGTCTGGAGCCAATTTTTGTCCTCAAGGTCAAGGGTTCAATTCTGACTTTAAGCAACATCAATTATTTCTTTTCCACCTCTTTTACTTTTTAGTTCATGTCTTTAAACAATATTTAATCTTTTCCTTTTTTTTTTATTGCTGCACTCTCGTTTAAAATCATTGAACTTTTCCGCAACATTCCATTTTCTATAACCTATAAATTTTACCGTCTTCCACATTATTCCTTTCCCCCTTTTCCCCCCTATGTTTGCTCTTCTACTTTTGCCTAGTCTAGATTGAATTTGGCCAAATTAGATTTTTTTTTTTTTTTTTTTTTTTTTTGGCTACTTTACAACTTACTTTTACGCAAGAATAAGGGAAAAAAAATCAATCCAACTTATAAGATAACTGTTGTGGAAGTGGTTGCAATTTAATACGTCAAGATTCTTTTATCGATAATAGTTGTGCCAATTTTGTTCTTAAGATAATTTTAAAACATATATTTTCTAAATTGATTAAAATACTCGAATTACTTTACAATTTCTTTGTAAAAACATTATTAGTTAGATCTTGAATTAAGAGCCACACGAATTTCCGTAAGTGAAAAAATAAACTTACATAGAAATGAAACAGGAAGAAGTTATTGAATAAACTAAATCAAATTAATCCAAAATATAACTCTCTACTATGATTTTGTGACTAGTATATGCTAAACGCAGACGAGCACCCATTAACTTTAAATTTTGGATCAGCCATTGAATCTAATTCAATTAAATTTCAAAGTTTAATCAAATTGACTTTCAAAAAGTAAAAAGTGTCACATAAATTGAAACAGAGAACATTGATTTAAGATACCCATCGACTAGCTTCCCACCTATTAACATCACAAATATCCTCAACAAAGACTTTTTCTTCTCAATGACAGTTTTAACAAAGTGTATACGCTTCCGTCCAAGAAACACTACTAAAGAAAATATTTAAATTTAGGCTTAATACATCATTTAATACTAACGAAAAAAAAAAAGATTAAGGAAAATCGGTGGACCTGCCAACGCAAATAGTCAACAATTTTTCCATTATTCTGACCGCCGAAATTTAGCAGCTCATCGACACGCGTCAACCATTCTTCTAAAACCAAACGCCACGATCGAAACACTTGTTTCCGTCCAAGAAACACTACTCAAAACAGTCAAAATTCACAAACCATACGTGTCCTTTAATTCCAAAAGCCACCTTTACTCTACCCTAAATATATATACACACAGAATCACCACACATGCATCAACACAGAGAATCAAATTAAGGAAATTCTTTTTTGTTGCCCTTCTATAGAGGTTAGCTAAAATGGTGAGGCCTAAAGTAAGCAGAGAAAAAAAACTCAATGGTGACCGTTACAAAGGTGTACGTATGAGGAAATGGGGTAAATGGGTAGCAGAAGTACGACAACCTAAGAGCCGTGACAGAATATGGTTAGGTTCATACGACACGGCTGAGGAGGCCGCAAGAGCTTACGATGCTGCGGTTGTTTGCTTACGTGGACCATCGGCGATGATTAATTTCCCAGATGATCCGCCACTGATTAATCCATCATGTCCTGATGATGAGACAACGTTGTCACCATCACAAATTCAAGTGGAAGCTTCGAGACATGCCAGGAGAGTTAGTGAATCCGAATCCACAGCTGCTGCCATGGACAACCACGGCGGATCAGCTGTGGAGAGTGCTGTGTTTTTTAGGGATGCTTCGGAGTTTGGGTGTTCGAGTTTTGAGGATTGTTATAACTTGGAGGATAAGAGATGTGTGGATCATCATGGTGAAGGAGTTGATGAAGTAGTGTTGCATGATGATTTGTTTGATAGTGCTAGAATGTGGTCTTTTTGATTAATTAAAAAGTAAGACTTTCTCAATGACTTTTTAGTTCCAACTACTAGTACTAAATTGTTGCTTGTTAGGTTACTAGTACGTGGTTGTATTGGACTACATTTAAATTTATTCTACTTTAACTAATTTTAGAGTGTGTAGGAATTTCACTTTTCTATTACCTTTAAATAGTATCTTATAGTCATGGATGACCTGACAATGTGGGAAAAGTCATATATGCAAGTTTATTTCAACATGAGAAGTCCAAGTAGAACATCATACCAGCTAGATCTTTTGAGGCAAACTTTATAATCCAACTGTTTGTCTTACTTTTTCCAACTTTAATTCTTTCCAATGTTAAAAGTAACGCCTCAATTTTTGTTATACAGCAGATATATATAAGGAGAAAATTGAAGCACCATAAAACTTTTCTTAAAAGAAAATTTGAACTGGAAGTCCCAACAAAAAGTTGAGGTGTAATATGTGAAAGTCCAATCTAAAGAGCACCATTCATGAATATACGACTTGCACTCTGATATCTCGGAATATGCGATCAAATCACACTTCTTTTAAACATAACAGGCAGTGGCTTAAAAGACAACATTGAGAAATATCGAATCTAAACTTTATAATGATATAGAAGAATTGTGATAGAACAATAAATGAAAGGGAATTCCAACTAATCTATTTGCGGGAAAAAAAACTACTAATCATGCCTCTACTAACTAGAGACAGAACTATAATGTAGCAACAAGAAATTGCAACGTAAGTGCTTAATTGTAACTCTAGCAAACAGCCTCCACAACGAGTCTCTTGGCTGCTGTGTTGCCACAATTGGTCGATCCAAACACACTCTCAGATGCTTGTACTGAACATTTCTCCTTTCCAACACATTCTTTTTCAATAACAGAAACAGCATCTTGCTCACTTGAACAGTTACCCTTTGCAAAAGACCCACAAGTTCCTTCTGTTTCACCAAAATTGGCAAAACGAATAGCACTTATCGGATGACCATTGCATGACAATTCCATAGTTTTGTTCTCATAAGCACTTCCACATGCAGTTCCAACTTCAACTGTTTGGAAGTTTACAAGTGATGGATTCCCACCGAATTCTTCAAACAACACTAATGTATTCTCATCACTAGACAAAAATGAGCGCGGAACATGGTACCTACAAAAAGAAGTTTCAAATAATTAAATTACACTGTCAGTGTATATAAGTTAAATTGACGAAAGATAATAATTATAAATTAAATTGATAAAGGATAATAACTAAACGAACCATCTTTGGGTAGGCTCGCCACATTTGGAAGTACATTTGTCAGCAGAATATGGACCACGATAATCACATGGATCGTTAGAGCAACTTCCTTCAGCTAAATAACTTGGCCAATAACGACCTATACTTTGACCATTAACCCATGCCATTCCTTTGCCCAAACCTTGCATGTCCACAACAACTGGAGCATTCCCTAGTGGAGCTTTGAACGTAGTCTAATAGAAAAAAGTTTGATGTCAAACACAATTTAATAGACAATAACTATGTGAAACAATGAAATGAGTAAGAGTTACAGATGAGATTTTGTAGTGTTACCTTGTACCATGTCATCATTCGATTGATTGGAACATCATGGGAGGACCATTGCCCTGTCTTGAACTTTGGGTTTTCGGCAGACAACTTATTGCTAATACCTTTCAAACCTACCTTATAGGACCATTTGTGGGAAGACAAGTCCTTAATGATACTCTCATCACCCTTCTTTCCAATTATTTCAACTGGACCTGGGATTCCACTTTGAATTGTATCAAAGTGAGGCCCGTAGTTCTGTTATGTACAAAAAAGAATGTTGTGAACATTAAAAACATTCAATTTGATAAGGACATATAAATTAACCATTAAAAAAATATACCTGCAACCCAACAGTAGCACTAAGCAATGATATATGATTCCTTCCAGGATTCAATTTAACCTTCTTCTCGAATATATAGTTGAAGATTCCATATGTTGCCCAGTCGGAACCTACATAGTTTATTCATAAAAATAAAACTAAGACTTAGTAAGGTATTAATATTAAAGAAAAGGAAAAATAAGACAGAAGCAATTCTTAATTTCTTACCAATATGTTGACCATTGACATAAGCATGAAGGACGTGACCACTGCCGTTGACTCGTAGGGTCATATCATCACTCCAGATTGGATCATCCTTACCGATATAGACACTATTTTCATTCAATACATCATGTGAATTAGATTGTTACATATATAGATACAAATATTCGAAATTTACGAGTGTATATATAGCTAATTAGAACTTACTTTGTCATGTACCACATGTAGTCACTAGTATCATTAGAAACCTTTTGATCGAGCAATTCATGGGCAGAAGATTGACCCCTTCCTAGAACAATAGCTTCATCAATTCTCTCAGGTTTCCATGACCATTGAAGAGTAGCTGGTTCACTTTCAGCATCGTTCGATTTTTGTACCATGACGGAAGTTTGAGTGTTGACCTACAATCGAAAAAACAATTTTACGTTAGTGATATAAAATCAAATTAACTTAATTAGCAAGATTATGTCATCGAATTAATTGGAGTAATGTTTTCTAATTACCTTGGCTGTGTTGTAAACTTCAGTTTTGCAATCTGGAAGAATGCTAACAGACCAAGCTGGAACATTGTATTGGACACCTTCATATTTGATGGTTGCATCTGTGGTCTCATTTGCATTGCTAAAGAAACAACTTTTTTGCCCCTCCAATGCATAAATAGTGACCTAAAATGCGTTTAGAAAAATGTTAAAAAATGAAAGTGAAAAAAAAGAATCTCTAGAAATAGGAAAATTATAACATCTTATTTTTTTTTAAACTAAAGTATTTTTAACATACCGCAACAGAATTTTCAAGCTCAGTGTTGGTAACATTGCCACTGGTTAGAATTTTCTCCATGGAATGCAACACATCGTGAAGTTCCTTCAGATGACCATATTTTGGTTGGGCCAAATTTCCTGGAAGATATAAATCCAATGAAATTAATTTAACAATGCATTAACATTCATGTCCAGAATAAAGATATATATATATATATATATATATATATATATCAATTAATTAGAACTATTACAAGTGATCCTAAAAGATAACAACTTCATAACATACAACAAATTTCAGAAATAAACAACTTACCGAATTCATCAAGTGGTGCATTGTAATCGTATGTGGTTGTAATATATGGACCACCAGAAGTTCTACCAAAATTTGTCCCACCATGGTACTGAAATAGTATTGACAAAATTGTTAGTTTTGCTATTGTAACAAATTAATCATTTAATGCAAAACATAGCATAAAGCATAATATTATAATTATAATGAAATAGAAGAAGAACAAGAAAAGGCTGACCATATAATAGTTTTGGAATGTTCCACCAGTTTGGAAAAATCGTGCAACAGAATAAGCAAGGTCCTCGGCTGTTCTTAAAGGATCTTTGCCACCCCAATTCTTGAACCTTTATAATTTAAATAAAAGTAACACACTCAATTGTCAATATTAATAGTACAGTAAAAATAACATACTGATTGAACCACTGAACATCATCAGATACACAATCCATTAAAATACTTACCATCCAGTCCAATTTTCAGTCCACATCTTTGGGCTATTTGGATTGTTGGGGGTAAACTGATCACAGTAATAACCATTGCAGGTGTTTATCTGGAAAGAAAGTATGATTCTATTACATCAATACACTAAAACAAACGAGAACAAGAAAAGTCCTCGACTACGTTATATGTGTATATATAATCGTGTACAATTTTTAGTATCGAATTTATGTATATCGTTGTTAGGAAAGTAAACAGTGAATTCGTCCAGACTTAAACTAAAAATAGCCGGCGAATGTATAATATATGTATAATTCATGTAAAATATGTATATAATAATATATCATTAATCTATAATCTATGTATATCGGCTAGGAAATTAAAATTACCATGGGTTGGGGAGCATCAGGCTGTTGGCACATGATCCATGGGACACCAACATCAAGTGATTGAGCCATGTTAGAACACCATTCAACATAAGCTTTGCCAGCATCACCATAAGCTGCTTGTGCGTTTCCATATTCATTCTCAATCTGTGCTAGAATAATTGGACCTCCTTGAGATGCAAATAGTTTCTCTTGTTTCACCATGTCCACTATTAATTGGGTAAAATTTTGCATCTCGTTCTGTCATAAAACCACAACATTATTTAGTTTACCTTAGATATAGCCAGGGCATAACCAAAATTGTAGTAATTTAATTTCATGATACTCAATTTATACCATATAAACTTGGTTGGCTGTGCGAAGCTCAATTCCAGGCATATTGTGTAACCATACCGGAAATCCTCTGAAGAAATTTGTACAACTTAGTATTTTAAGAAGGAAAAAACAAAACAAAAAGAAAGTCATATCGTTGATTTAAGAGGCTTTTATGACGTACCCATAGTTCCATTCAGCACAAACATAAGGTCCAATACGAAGAACAGCATAAAGTCCTTCATCTTGAATTGTTTTCAAGAACCTTATGAGATCCAAATTCCCAGAAAAATCATATTCGCGTCGAGATGACTCGTGTGCATTCCAAAACACATAGGTTTCAATTGCATCCAGTCCACCTTCTTTTGCTTTCTTTATCAAATCTGGCCACATCTAACAAAACCAAACAAACACGATACAAAGTTTACACAATTTTTTTTTTTAAAGAAAATAATAAAACAGAAATATACATGTATTTACCTCGGCAGTGCTCCTAGGGTAATGAATGGAACCAGATAGAAGAATTCTCCGTTCTCCATTGATGGTAATAGCTCTTCCATCATGAGAAACTTGATATGCATGAATAGAACTAATAATGAATAGCCAAAAAACAAAATAAAAGCAACTCCTGAGAGAAGCCATGATGGCAATGGGCGTGAAATTAACTGGGAATAAAAAACACTGATGTACGTATCCTTAGAGCGTATATTTATAAGATTAAACAAGTTGCAGTTTTAGTCGAACTCAGATTTAATTCAAACAGTTTATAACCGGTTAGGAGTATGATTTTTCATAATAAAAAAAGCAATGTATATTAGGAAAAAAACATGATTCTTATATAGTTTTTATCTTTATCCTACAAGGATTCACGTCTATCCGGATAATCCTACAGAAACAGTATTATACCAGGCTTTTAATTAAGTTACCTCTCGTGGCAGGAACTAATTTTGGATAAGATATACTATTATACGAGAAATCTAATTAAGTTAGCATATATCCTGACAAGAAGGAAATTAAAGGTTATCCTATATCACGTTCAAACGAGTAACTCTTTACTGACTCATAAGCAAATAGTAGAATTTTTAACCTAAATAATATAGTATAAAACAAATAAAAAAAAACTAATACAAGAATTAAAAATAACCAAAATAACGCAATATAGTTTTAAATGATATTCTATAAAAAACCATTTACTTTCTCCGATTAGGATTCTACGATTCCTCATGGTACTTATCTACTTCCTTATATTTATCTCATGTCATATATACTAAATAGCTTATAAAATTATCTGAGAACGTGATGAATCAATTACCTGCATATATAATTTCACATTGATCAAATATTTAACCACCCAAGGTCACCTTCCACTTGTCCGGCAAGCACCTAATTTCTAATATGATTTCTATTTTTAAGCTTCTAGCTAAAACAATTAATTATTACTTCAGTTCTAACACTTAATCAAGAATTAAATGTAGGGTAT
Source organism: Lycium ferocissimum (assembly GCF_029784015.1). Classification (NCBI taxonomy): domain Eukaryota; kingdom Viridiplantae; phylum Streptophyta; class Magnoliopsida; order Solanales; family Solanaceae; genus Lycium; species Lycium ferocissimum. The sequence goes on from NC_081352.1 coordinate 53,674,870, forward strand.
ATAGTTTATCCAAATGTATTTACAAATCCTCTTGTTTAAAAATCACTTTTTAGATTAAACTCTGTATTAATGGATATGTATATTCCATATATCGTTCCTGCTTTAATTTTTTTTAACATGTCACTATTTTTTCAACAACATAAAACTTCAGAATCCGGCGCCTAAAGGGCATGTTTTTTAAGTCAAAATTCCAAAAGGGGTTGTGGACTACACGATAAACCAAAAGGGGTTTATCGTGTGCTAGTCCATGATTTGTGGACTCCTTTAACTGCCTCCTCTACCGTCTGTCTGTGAGTCCCCATTTTTAAAAAAATATTATTTTGCTTGCAAATCGTGTACCCCTACACGATTTGCAAAGCATTTAAAAAAAAATAATAGCAAATTATGGTTTTTTTTTTTTTTTGGTTTCAATAAACACATACTAATAAAAGAGAAAAATATGATAGTTAGTCCTTTTATTTGCAAACCATAATAAAAAGGAATTTTGTCCCTCTAATATATAACTATCATATTTAATACATTTGAAATGTGTGATTTCATATCTACATGGACTATTTTTATAATGATATTACCGTCAAATATGAAGTAACCTTACAAGTATATCATAACATATGGATAATTAAGTAATGAAACAGCAATAATTATTGTAAATTTGTGAATATGACTAACAAAAGTATCAAAAAATGCACATTATAATTAATTAAAGATTAAATATACTTAATCAGATATCGGATTAAGTATAAAATTTACCACTTACGGTTAATTACTTACCACATCACATGTAATCTAAGAAATATTATCCAAAATGAAGTCATCTAACAAATTCAAAATGTAATCTAAGCTTTTTCTCCAAATTATTATAATCTTGTTTAAACAGTTTGAGCAAACAATTTGAGAACTTCAATTTTAATGATTCAACTAAAAATCTAACCCATATTCAATTTTGAAAACAAAATCCTTTTTAGTATGGTTAACAAATTCCTTTTTATTATGGTTTGCAAATAAAAGGACTAACTATCATATTTTTCTCTTTCATTATGTGTTTATTGAAAAAAAAAAAAAAAAAAAAAAAAGATAAGGCATGTGTAGGTGTACACAAGTTGCAAAAGGAAAAATTTCCTTTGCAAATCGTGTACCCCACACGATTTGCTATTAGTTTTAAAAAAAAAAAAAAATCGCAAATCCTGTAGGGACATACGATTTGCAAGCAAAATAAATTTTGTTTTAAAAATTGGGGACGCACAGACGGACGGTAGAAGAGACCGTTAAAGGGGGCTACAATCATGGACTAGGACATGATAAAAAGGGGTTTATCGTGTAGTCCACAATCCCTTTTGAAATTTTGGCTTAAAAAACATGCCCTTTAGGCGCCGGACTCTAAAACTTCATAGTCTCTAACCATCAGAATTGATAACCTTCATCATTTTTTGGTTGATTTTAAAGGGAGTCAATAATTCAGTTACTTTTATATATATTATTTAAAATCTAATATTTTACTAGCTTTTTGAGATGCAAAGTTATTAATAATTCTTTTTAATAATCAATATTTTGTAAAAATATTTTTTCAATTGATAGTATCGCTATCTGCTTAATCTATCTTTGAGACATTGCTTATCTTAAGTAGTACATGCATAAAGAAGTTTCAAATAAATTAATTATATTGTCAGTGTATATAAGTTAAATTGATGACGGATGATTCTTGCAACATTGTTGATCTTAAGTAAATATTTAAAATTTTAATTTTGAAAAATTTGTTCACGCTAAGACAATCTATTAAGTATATTAGCCATCTTCTATCATGCTTTTCCCATTTGCTTATTTTTTAATATAAAGTGTATTAGAAAAATGTCTAGAAAATGCATCATTTGGAAATTTTATATCAGTAATTCTAATTGATTCATTTTCTACTAATAGATCTCTCAACTTTGTATCTATGCTAGTCCATTGACTAGGTATGTAAATATATATATATATATATATATAAAACCTATTAATTTTCTTGAGAATCTATATCCGATTTTTCACTAACTTATTATTATAATTGTATATATATATATATATATATATATATATATATATATATATATATATATATATATATATATTTAAAACCTATTAATTTTCTTGAGAATCTATATCTCGATTTTTCACTAACTTATTATTATAATTGTTGTTGTTATTATTGTTCTTATTATAACACAACTAAACTACAAACGTGTTCATCTAAAGAAAAAATTTCCCTATTTTCATAGTAACATTTTTATTACTCATTAAAAATTTATCAGGAGTTCTTTTTTGGGATTGTATTAAAGTTTCTATTCTTCTCTTTTTCTTTAGCTTTGAAAACCCGGATTCATATTTTCTATTTGATATAATTTTGTTATAATACATAATTAAAATGTCACTATATATGTGAAATAACAATATTAAAAATCATAAATTTTACATGAAAAATGATAAAAAGGATAGAACAATAGAACTTGATAGAGAAGGTCAATAACGTGCTATCAAAATTCAATATAGTTGATGTAACGCTAAAAACTTGATTAATTGATCACTTGATCATGAGATTTAAAGATGAACTTTTGAAGAAGAAAAAATACAAAGCAATAGAGGTCGTTCTTTGATCCGTGAGAGTTTAAGAGAAAGGAGAAAGTAAGACTAAATTGCACAAAAGATTAGAATAATATTTTTTATATAATAATTAGTATTTATTGCCTTTCATTAAAAAAATCTCTATCAAAAAATCATTAATGAAAGTTGCATATCTTTTTTTATGACAAACTCTTAAAAATATAGTAAAAAGTGGGCTCAAAAAGTAATACTTTTTTTAAAGAAATATTCAATATTGAAAATATATACAAAGAAAAAGTGGGTCCCGAAAATTACGGATCCTAAGGCTTATGGCCTTATTGGCCAGATGCAGAAGACCCCCTGAATCGAATTAAGCAAACAAAATATATTATTAAATTTCTTTTTCTTTATAGAGAAATGAGGGGAAAAAAGTATATAAAACGAAAAAAAAAAAAAAGGGAGAGAAAGTCAAGGGGCAAGGGAAGTGGGTTGTGCGCTAGGTTGCTTGGTTATAACTAAAACTAATATACGTCTTTTCGCGCGATGCGCGGATTGTGACAAAGGGAAAAAAAAAAAAAGCGGAGAGAGATAATAGAAACATATGTATATGAACCACGTGTGACACATTGCAGATTTGTTATTCTTATTTTTTGAATCATTCTTATTACATACTCAACCTCACTATGGCCTCTAGTTGCCGCAGAGTAATTGGTATTACTGTTGCCTCCCAGTTTTTCATTTGGATTTTGCGCTTCATATCCCGAAAAGATATCGAAGAAGCAAATATCGTGAGAGATGTACAATATTTTCACAATCAAGAA
>NC_081352.1:53678364-53745873 GCF_029784015.1 Lycium ferocissimum
TTTAGGAAGACAGTCAGAATTCGATGAAAAACTCCGTACACGTTGTGGAGAAACCGGAGGAGCACGTCGCATGTCGCACGTCCTTTTATCTCTGTCTCATATGAAAACTGTGCAAACCCATTTAAGCTAATTTTGTTTTTTTTTTTTTTTTTTTGTCTACGCTAGTTATATCACGATTTTGCAACTTGTTAGGATTTTAATTATAATTCGAACTCATTCTAATTTATTAAAACAAAAAGAAATTCAAAGTTGGAAGAATATAAAACGTGGTCTTCAAGACCACTACTTATATAAAAACTAAACTGTTCGCCTTTTGTTAAAAATTGTGTACAACCACTACTTAAAAAAAAGATATTTTATTATTTTTAATCTAAAAAAATAACTAATAACTAAAATTAGTCGATTTTGCAACCTGTTAGGATTTTAATTATAATTCAAACTCATTCTAATTTATTAAAACAAAAATAAATTCAAAGTTGGAAGAATATGCAAAACGTGGCCTTCAAGACCACTACTCATATAAAAACTAACTGCTCAGCTTTGTGAAAAATTGTGTACAAACCACTACTTAAAAAAAAGATATGTTATTATTTTTAATTTAATTATTATTTTTAATTTAAAATAATAACTAAAATTACCTAATTAACTAATTTTGTCCTAAAACTAACACATGGCATTCTCTTGTGCTGCCACTTGTCACAATTCTATTGCAAACTTTCCTCTTTTTAATAATATATAGATAATATAATATAGATGAGTTTATATTTTTAAATTTTATCTGATTTAGGTAGTTTTGTATATAATATGAGAACGTTTTCACCCATCAACAAAGTGTTAAGGAACATACAGTTGTTAATCCTCTTCCTTTTGCTTGGTTTCATAGTTATTTCCGTTCCTCTGTCATTACTCTTCAATTGACAAGTAGCAAATTCATCTTCTTCTTCTTTTTTTTTTTTTTTTTTTTTGCACGGTTTGGATAGGAGGAGAAATCTTGGAATCGCGATTGTTGAAATTTTTGAGTTCATATCTTCAAAGGTGAATCAGAAAATTGTTAGTACTATTGATTGTGAATTGACAAACCGATTTGTTGTTGTGTTTGGAGCTCAAATCGTGATTAAAGTACCGATTTTGTAAGATTTGGGTGGTGAACATATTAAAAGGACAAACATTGTTGAACAAGCTTGACGAACTGGATTTAAATTTAGAATTTGATATTTTGTGAGAAATTTGAAGTGGATGTCATTTAGACTTGTTGAAAATAGTCTAAGAAGGCTGTCTACAAATTTTGAAGTTATTTGGTGGAGATTTGAACTGGTTTTAAACAAAATTGCTACTTAAAATCGCAAAAGAAGTTTGTAACTGTAGCTACAATGTTTATACATCACTAGTTTTAGCGTACGTGCGTTGCACGTGTCAATAAATTAAAAAAATAGATAAATTTTTGTTTATGTGAAATAGCAATTGACGTTAAAATAGATACAACACTCATTTAAATGATAAAATAATATTATTAAATTAACTTAGTTGTTAAATTACGTGTAATAAGTATTTAGGTTTTCCTTATCTTTATTTTAAACATGTAATTTTGAGTTATAGTTTTATTAATGATACTACCTGGCTAATGAATTTTATTTTTTATTTTTAAACATTCAAGAAATGAACTTTTATTTTTATATTTAAACCTTTATTCTTTTGGTCAAAATTCTTTAATTGCTTAGATTAAGTAGAATACTTTTAAGCATTGAAATTTACTTAATTTTTAAAATCATCTCAAGATATAAATCAGATACCCTTACATTGACATATTCACTCTTTGAATATCAAATAACTAATTTCATTCTTCCTTTATTTTATTGTACTTTGTATAAGTTCGTTACCTCGTCAAACTATTTAATTTATGTTCTACTTTGTTTGAATGACTGCAAATAATTGATGACAAGTTTTCAGATTTAATATTCTGTTTGGCCAATTTTTTAGATTTTAATAGCCTATTTGGCCAAGACTTTAAAATCAATTTATTTTGAAAAATGCTTTTTTGAAAAGTGCTTTTGGGGAATAACAATTTGTGTTTGGCCAATTAATTTAAAAAGTAGTTTTGAACAACAATGAATGTTTGACCAAACTTTTAAAAAGTGCTTCTAGGTATATTTTTCTCAAAAGTATTTTTGGACAGAAGTTGTTTTTCTTTGCTACGCTTAGAAGCATTTATTTTCTTCTAAAAGCTTACCCAAACACCTCGCTTTTTTAAAATAAGAACTTTTGAAAAAAAATAAGCTTAGCCAAACATGTTTTTAACTCACTTGTCATTGACTTACTCAAGTACAATATGCTATTAGCGTCCTTTTCTCTTAACCGATAAATCTATTACCAGATCTTTAACATCCCACTGGGTCACAATATCTCTACTTTATTTTAAGTTGCAATCTCAAAAATATATAGAGAAACACAAACACACAAACTGACATAGTGACATATACTACAAATAATGAAAGAAGCAATTGGTTTATATAATTTAGCATGTCCAATAACCTTGCAAAGTCGTCAAATATTGGATAATAAATATTATAATTATCGTGTAAAAAATTATAACCCGCAAATCACACTCTATATTTATAAATGAGAAACCCATCATAAGCAATGAATGATCATAAAGGCATACCCGACCGGCTGACCCTTTAGATTGCCTATAAAAGCGCACAAGGAGAGCATAAGCAAGAAAATTGGTGAAAATTCATGATTGGCTATTAATTGTTTGGTATGCTTTAAAATTAAAATTTGTGTTTGAGTAAAATTTTAACTTTTAAGTAGTTTTGATAAAGGGAAACAAAGTAGGGGTAAATTTCACTTTGTAAGATTGAAAAAAGAATGCACATAGATGCAACACATAGATTTAGAGGAATGTAAAATAAAAAGTAGAAACTTACTAAAATTGTCTTTGGAGGGTTGGCTTCCAAGAAATTCAAAAGTTCCTAACAATTTCGGAACTTCATAGCCATAAATATTAAAGAAGAAGACATATGAATTAGGTGCTAACTTACAGAGCCGTCGAAGCTGGGATGCTTTAACTCAATGAAACCCTCAAGTGTTTTCCGCTGCTCCTTAGCCTCGGCAGAAAAATTAATATGAACCGGATGGAATCACTTCAAAATCATTACCTTGAAACCGTATGTCAATTTGCTTTTTGATTATATTGTTCAAAATTTTGATCTTGCAAACACAAGAATAAGTCAAACATTGTATGGAGAAAACCTGCAAATAAACTTACATGCAAAAGTTTCCGATTCAATAAAATCATCAAGGAATCCAACACAATATCAAACTTATAATTCTAAAGCTAACTCACCCCTTAAACCTTCAAACCCATAGCAAATTGCAACCATCGAGCTCTTGCGTTTAATGTTGTGCAAAATTGTGCGTACCTCATTTGACAATCACATTATATATATATATATATATAAGTAAAAGATTAATCAGCATAGCACATACCTCTTGATTGAAGAATTATACATCTCAATTACCTAAATCCTTGTTGGCTCTTACTCAACATGTGCCACATGCTTACCAAGCGATCAGAACAATATCCCTAGATAAAACTATATGCAACAAAATTAAATATTCAACTTCTTATTTGTCAGCAGCTTTTTTTTTGGCTGTGTTAGAGAGTGAAATCTAATTTATAAAATTTGATACAAAAGACACGAAAATTACCTCTAAAAAGATCAGCTTATAGATGTTTTGTATTGTAATGACGTGAATACAACGGGATTAGTATAGGTTTAGAACTTTAAAAGCATGTGGAATTATATTGTTCTATGATATCGTATTAAAACTTTACTAAATTCTATTATTAATTGGCCTCAAATTCCTAAATAATATCAAACCTAAACAAATAAAAAAACATGTCAACGTATTTAATGTTAGAGTTGGACGCTGCTACCGAAAGAAAGAAGAGTTGGACACACAATGATCCACTGCACCAAAACAAACCAAATAATATAAGAATACGCAAAATATTTTATGGCAGTTTTTATTTGTCAAAAATAAGGCAATTCTTGTTTTGCCAAAAATAACAATGGTTTTTATTGCATAAAAATATATTTTCGGAGTCCTGAAATTGAAAGTCAGATATTAATTCATCAAAATATACTACAAAAAATAAAGCAAAAATAAAAAGCTAAATGAGAAACCCATCATAAGCAGTGAATGATCAGGCATACCTGACCGGCTGACCCTTTAGATTGCATATAAAAACAAGAAGAGCATAAGCAAGAAAATTAGCGAAAATTCTGCGGAGTTCTGAAATTGAAAGTCAGATATTGTTAGATATTAATTCATCAAAATATACTACAAAAACTAAAGCAAAAATAAAAAGCTAAACATAAATTAAACCAAAACAAACTATGAAACAAAAAAATTGGACGAACATAAGTTTCAGAGTATGCGCTTATATACACCTTCAAGTCTCCAAGTTTTCTTGGAGATACGCTTATACAGGGGGTGTCCAAACATGGAAAGAAATCAAAGTGAATAAGGACTTTCCTTGTTACAAATCTAAGCGTAATTATTAGACAATTATGGTGAGAGAATTAAAAATATATATAGTTAGTGTTTATGTGTATTTAATTTGAAATATATTAAATTTGAGGAAAAATAGTAAATGACAGTTTTGTCTATTGCAAAGTCTTTTAATGAAGAGCAAAAAGTTCAATCAACATTTCTAAGGCCCTTCGTACCTTTAATATAGTATAGATTATACGCTTTATACAAAATTAATACATTTTTATTCACTATTATGCATTTTTACTAAGATAAATACATTGCTTATATATATATATATATATATATATATATATATATATATATATATATATATATATATATAAATTGTATAAACATTATTGTTTATTGCAAGAAAATATTGGCTATGCAAGTGTAAACTAGAAATATGGCTAGGTGAATACAATGTTGTGTTAGGATATATATCTTTGAAAAGTATATATATATATATAAAAAAAAAAAAAATTGTATAAACATTATTGTTTATTGCAAGAAAATATTGGCTATGCAAGTGTAAACTAGAAATATGGCTAGGTGAATACAATGTTGTGTTAGGATATATATCTTTGAAAAGTTCTCATTAAACAATTAGCTTCCCTTTCAATCTAATTTTACGTCTTCCTCTTATTTTATCTCTTTTTTGAGCAAGTTGCAATTTGCACCTATAACATATGCACTTTTGTGTGATTTATACCCTATCCTATTTCTTTTAGGGCCTATTTGGAAAGCCACCCGGTAATTGGAATTGGGTGTAATTGGATGTAATTACACAGTTTGGCCTGTTTGTTTGACCAGGTAATTACACAGTTAGGTGGGAATTGGGTGTAATTGAGAGGGTGTAATTACACTCTCCAATTCTCAAGGGGGGGCTGAGAATTGGGTGTAATTACAGGGTTACTTTTTAGTTTATTTCTTTTTAATTTTATTTTAATTTCTTTTCTTTTTTAATTTATTTTTATTTCTATTATTTAATTTCTTTTTTAATTTAATTTCTTTTCTTTTCTAATTTATTTTTTATTTCTATTATTTAATTTCTTTTTTATTTTTACTTCTTAATTATTTTTATTTTTTAAAATATATTTTTATTTTTATAGTATTTATATTTCATTTCCTTTCTTCTCATTCTCAACCTTTACTTCTTATGGTTTCATGTAATTCTCGTATTTTTTTTTCGAGCTTTTTATTTTATTCATTTAGCATAATCGTGTTAATATTCTAATATTTGAAATTACATCTCTTAATAGTAGAAAGAATGAGTCATTAACAAACTTGGCATATAATGAATGAAGTTATTAAAATAGAATTTTGTTGTGAATGAAATTATAGAGTTGTATTTTCCTTTTCTTTTGAATTATAAGAGTATTTACTTATGTTACGTTGAAACTTACTTATGTAACGTTGGAATTTGACATAAGAGTATTATGTTAAATTTTTTTTCTTTTGGATTTTGAATTTAGGTTATATTTTCGATTTTAAAAATATTTGCTTTAGTACTATTGACTTGTTATTTCACATTGCTTGTTGTTTATTTTTCACTTACAGTTGATAGAATTATTTTCAAACATCTGAATAATGTTAGGGCATTATATTTATAAATATTCTTTTTTTGTCAAACATCCAATCTCATGTTGTTCTCACAAAAAAGGTATGCTTTTAAGTTTTATAATCAATTAAAATATTATTAATTTGAAATTATATATCAATTATTTTTTACAATATTAGTTACAAATATATGATTATTAATTAACTTATTTTCAAGAAACAATGTATTATTAAATAAATAATTTAATATCATTTATATGCACATATTTTTTAAATATTAATTTTAAATTTTTTATAATTAAATTTTATTTTTAAATTAAACTAACTGTGTAATTACACATGTGCAACCAAACAACTTGTTGGTAATTACACCGTAATTACATTGTGACAAACAAACAGGTCGTGGTAATTACAATACTGTGTAATTACTAGGCTGTGTAATTACTAGGGTAGTAATTACACCAATTCCAATTACCAGGTGGCTTTCCAAACAGGCTCTTAATAATTTGCATCATCTCCTTAGTTCATTGCAAAACTTTTAAAAGATCCATTTTCTCCATTACGTATAAGGGTAATAGAGAAATACACAAGTAATATTGTTGACTTCTCCTTCTCCATTATTCACAAGTTCATTAATTCAATTAAAACCATCATTTTTACGTCTGCACAACAAAAAGAAAAGATTCACCCCAACGATCAATTAAAAAAGGCCAAACCCATCAACAAACACCTGTGGTCGTTCACTTCTTTCACTTGAACACCTAAAGTGATCCTTGTTCCATTTAAACACTTCAGGTGAGCCATTCCTATTCCGCTTAGACATTTTTTGCACCGTTATCGGAGCAAAACCAACACCAATCGTCTCCTACGTGGATTAAGTGGCCAATTAAATTGTGCCAGCTCATTTAAATTGTGCCAACTCAATTAAATTGTGCCAACTCAATTAAATTGTGCCAACTCATTTTAATTGTAAATTCACTAATTTGTAAATTCGTGGAGTTTTGACCATTAAATATTGGGGTTTTTGGGCTGGTTGGATGTGCAATGAGGAGGCGCCTCCTTTGGTGTTGGTTTTGCTCCGATAAAGGTGCAAAAAGTGTCTAAGTGAAATAGGAATGACCCACCTGAAGTGTCTAAATGGAACAAGGGTCACTTTAGGTGCTCAAGTGAAAGAAGTGGACGACCACAGGTGTCTGTCGATGGGTTTGGCCATTAAAAAACAGTGGAAATTAAAAAAATCTTCAAGTGTTCTTAGCTAATTCAAGGATTGGTAGCTAACTCAACACCATAATGGAATTGGGACTCTAAATAAGTTACAGAGATAAAATTAACTTTCTATATTTTTATGATAAAAATTAGATTTGAAAAGTTAATTAAATGAAGGGATTTTTACACTCTAAATTAGGGTTAAATAATTACCTCATTTAGCCAATATATATTTTACCCGTTGTAATTGCCGGAGGGGTAGTCTCCTTGATCCTCTTCGTTGTACCACCGGATCTTCATCTTCTCTGTTGTACCACCGGATCTTCATCTTCTCTGTTGTACCACCGGATCTTCACCAAAGAGACCATCTCCTACGTCCTCTCCCTTGTACCACTGGATCTCCACGAAGAGGTCATCCTTCATCCTCTCCCTATACCACCAGATCTCCATTACTATACAATTTTGTACAATGTAAAAGTGTGTATAAACACCTCTTGTATAAGTTTGTATAATATTGTATATCAACGTACAAGTGTGTATAAATACCTCTTATACATTATTATACACTTTTATACAAGGTTGATATATTATCTACAGTAGGTGTATAAAGTTATATATTTCTGCATAATGTTGTATACCGTGAAAAAATGGCTATGCGGATGTAAATTAAAAATGATGTAATTTCTTAAGTTGGATTGTACATTATTAAAATATCCCCTTAAATGAAGCATAAGAAATATCTTATACGACGGTAAAACTGAAAAAACCAATAGTTGCACTATGTCATTTTTCTAATTTCCACTCTATCAAGTATAAGTTTCATCCTTCATCTCTCTTAAAGGTATGAAGAGTCTCGAGCAGTGTTTTAAGAGGCGGGGGTGTGAGGCATTTTACGAAGCACGGGGCGAGGTGTAAGCTCTGAGACACTATGCGTAAGTCCGATGAATCTACGGGGTGTAAATCTCGTGTATGAAAAAGTAATTTTTTATTAAAATTCTAAACTAAATTCAAATAAATCACCAATAATATAGAAAAAATTATTATAATTATTAGTTGAGAAAGGTAACAACACAAAGAATGATAATAGCCGAGATAATCTTTAAAATGAAATGACCATCCACTTCATTATCGATCCCCACATCTACTAGTCCTTACACCCTTAACTGATATTTGCACCGTACCGATATTTGTTTATATATTTCAAAGAAAGAGAACGTTAAAAAGTGTAAGAGAAATGGCAAAACACAGATAAAGTTGCACCAATAATAAAAAATCACTATCTACAGCAATAATATTTTAAAACAACGGAATCAAATTTAACGCCTATAAAAAGAACTCAGCGTTGACTCAAAACGCAAGCACTACATGAGCTAAAATTGCCTGCTGAAATCAATCCTTAGGAGATTTTTTGAAATGTACGATTCTTTTCATTCATAGTGAAAAATTCTCTTTGTTGCCTCGAAAATTATGCCCGATCGAACTTCATTAAATTCGTGCTTTTTTTATTCTCTATGTATTTTTTATATGATTGTGTGCTTATTAATCCACGAGGAAAACTTTGATAAAAAGGACCCACACTCCATTCGACCAAGGAAATATCAAGGTGAAAAATATTTAAGTTTTTCTTATTCGAGAAACACATTAAGATGGTTTCACGCAACTAAAATGTTTTTTTTCTTCTTTTTGTTTGAACTTAATTGAAAATATAACCAATTTTGATTGGGACATCAAAAAAATCAAGGGTGAAATAGTTAAAGGTATGATACCGAAGATGAGTACACTATCTGAATCTCGAGTTGATAGTTTATGTTATATATATTACTACTTAATATAAGTGAGGATTCAAGTTTTTTTGTAGTCCTCACAAAAAATTTGATCCTCTAATATTGTGACATGTGACTTTCCTTTTGACTTTTCTTTTTTTTCTTATCCATTTATATGAGGGTCCCTAAAATTGTGTATATTGATATTTATTGTACTCTTTGTAAAAAAAAATTCCATGGTACTTTTAGCTTTCATATTTAGTCCAAATAAATATTTTTTTTATATAATTAAGAAGATATTAATAGTCTTATATACCAAATTTATCATTATTTAGATAAGTGAATTTTTACACAATGAAAAAATCATATTAAATGGGCAATCTTTAATTAAGATGATTTAAGTGGGGATCCATGAGTTTTGTAGTCCTCACAACCTCAAAACTTTTATTTTTACCCCTATTTTGGCCTTTATTTGCATAGTTACCTATATGTAATTTGGTAAATTTTGAAAAATTTGATGGCAATTATACTCCAACAAGCAACAAAGGTGGAGGACACTCGGCAACTATCAAGAATTTTTTCCAAAAGTTAAGGGGCCCATGTATCCTCATTTAGATAAATTAATTTTTATATACAAAATCAAGAAACCAAATAAAATTGATAATATTTAATTAAGTATAATTTAGTGAAAAGACTTTTAAATTTCTAGATATGAGTGATTTGTTAGAGCCAAACTTTTTGTTTCAACTAAAGCATTTATTAGGTCTTACTTTATAGTTAAACATGCCCTACGCCATATGTTCCTCTCCGTATGTTTCTCTCTATTAAACATCCAACGTTTTACTTCTTTAGTGATATCATATGTGCTTACAAATACAGAAAGTAAAAAATTATTGAATGATATTGTTTAATGTTGAAAATAAAATTACAGTTATCAGTCAAGATTAGATTATCTTTAAGATATCTTGTTTGATTAACCAAAAAATAATTTTTTTTAACCATAAAACATATATGAATAACTAAATTGATTCTCGAGGTTCATTTTATGAATTTAGTTATTTATTGAATTTTGTCTGAACTAAGGTTAAAAAACTCATTTGACTAACATAAAGCCTTGACACGTAGAATAATGAGTGAAAAATTAATAAATATCAAAAGAAATCTATTTCTATCTATAAATAACAATCGCATGCTCACCAATTCATAAAAATGCAAAAATAATTTTCAATTTATGATCTTCGACGAGTTGTAATTATCATACTTTATCATGTTAGTTTATAGATTATTGAATTACTTGCACCCTTTTGGTATTTGCTAATTGCCCTACCAAACTTATTTTCTCATAAATATTTTTCTTAAAAAAATTTATAAACAAAATATGATTAACCTGCAATTACATTAAATTAATGATGTACTAAAAAAAGTGACCCAATTTATACTTATTTGATAAAACTTACGCATTATATTTATATTTTGAATTTGAATCCGAGTTTAGCACGGACCTCCGACAACAAATATATATATACACACAATTGAAAACACCATTTTTATACAATTCTGAAATGCTTTATAGGGTTTAATGATTTAAACCTAGTCAATAAAGACTGTGAACTGAGAGTACATATTTAAAATGGCACATCTCTATCGTAATTAAAGAAATTGATGTGTGTCAACATCATTCCACCTCTACATTTTATTTTTGTAATGTAATATCAACTCATTTTTCTTTTCCTATATCTTGTTTATTGGAGAATCAGGTTACATTCTAATTGGTACGCTTGCCTATCACTAGGGGTGTTCATGGTCCGATTTGATTCGATTTTTGATTAAAATCAAACCAAATCAATTAAGTCGATTTTTTCTAATATTCAAATCAAACCAAACCATTAAAGTATAAATTTTATCAGTTTCAATTTTGTCGGTTTTATCGATTTGGTTCAGTTTTTGCTGTTTTTTTCGGATTTTAAGAATGTACTAGTACAAAGAATCTCTGAATCAAATGATAACTAAATACGGCTTTGACCTTGATCCATTCAAATCTAAGAATCTTCTTAATTAATTTATTAACTTTATGTATGTCTAGGCCTATGGCTATGGGTATAGGAATTACAGAAACATAACATCTACTTTTCATAATTGTAGTTACCTCCTTACATATAGCCTTTTGATATTACGCAGCCCCTCCGAATTTTTGCTATCTAGACTCATCGTGTTTATGAAGCATTGAGAAGAAAGCACAAAAGTTAAAACGAAAAATGATAAACAGAAAGATAAAGTCATCTATCAAATCTTTTTAAATTCCAATTGCCATTTTCTTCCCTTTAATTTGTTACAGATAAAATGTCAGCTTATTAGTAGTAATTCAGATGCCATGTAAATGAGGGAACCGTAAAATTGAATAAGGGAGAAATTCTATTTTACCTTTAGCAAATTTCTTTTATTTTACCTTAAACTTAAATGGGCTACACTTTTCTTTCTAATTATTTGAATTTGTATTGGACTTAGAATGAGCCAAAATTTTGAAGAATATGTGTGTATATATATATATGTGCGTGTGTGTGTGTGTGTGTGTGTGTATATATATATATATGTATGTATGTGTATGTGTGTATATATGTATGTATCGGTTTGGTTCGGGTTTTTTGGTTTAACACCAAACCAAACCAAACCAAATGTTATCGGTTTTTTAAAATGTAAAACCAAATCAAGTCAAACCAAGCCGATTTTCGGTTTATCAAGTCGGTTTGACTCGATTTACCGGTTCAGATCGGTTTTTCGGTCTCATTTGAGCACCGCTACATATCACCAACTCTTATGGTCTAGCTATCAGTGGAACCCTCTCCATATTAGGTGGGTATTCAATTCTTATTATCCATTTGTTCTTTAAAAAAAATTGATTTTGTAGTTAATTATAAATGTTATTTGAATTAAATAATCCTTTTCATAAAAAATTTAATACATGAAACCTGTAAAAATAACACATAATTTTTTTGTGGAAATACTTTTTCTATTCAAATTGTAAATGGATATAGAAATTCATTTCATCTTCTGCCTTTCCCTTCCTTATCACCTTCGTAGTGATTTTTTTAAGCAAATATTCTCTGTTTCAAAAGAAATAAGAGATTCGGAAGACAAATAATATATGGAATGTCTCAACATCTTCAAGAAAAATGGACCAAAATTATAATAACGTTAGTGAAATTTTTTATTGAACAATTGTCAAACAGCCAAACTCCTTTTGTCTTGCTCAATTATAATGTGAATGTCGCAATCCATAGAGTGGGGTTTCGGATAGACTTTGTATCTATGATATTCAGTGGCGGACCTAGTAAGAGTCCACGGGTTTGTCCCCTTCGGCGAAAAATTACATTATATATATAAGGTGAAAATTATTTTTTATGTCTATATAGTAGACGTTGAACCCCCTTAACTTCTTCATTTATGGTTTCTTTATATTTTTGAACCCCCTTGACATAAATCCTGGCTCCGCTATTGTATTCGAGACTCATTATCCAACTAATTTAAATTCATATAGCGTATAAAAAGCATTAGATTTAAAAAAAAAATTGAATACTTCGACAATCCTTTTAAATTTGTCAGTTTAAACACTTAAATTATGGTCTGTCTCAATTGAGCATATGATACAGTATTTCTACAGAGATTTCCGGTCAATATTTTCTGAAAAAGTTTTAGTGCGTATTCACAAGTATCAATTACGTAAATAAATTAATCACATAAAATATACTGCATCTTTATTATACACATCAACATTAATTGGAACATGCATGAGATTTAAGGCTTATTGAGATTTATGTATATAATTAAATAAGGTGACATATTTTAAGTGTTTAACTTATCTACTTCATGAATGCTTGAAAACACTCTCAATTTTTTTTTTAAAAAACTTTTACCCAAATCTGAAAAGAAAAATTTATCATATATTCTGGTGTTCAATCAAAATATATTATATTTTGAGTATCTAAATAAAATTTACTACTCCCTCCTCCCAATTTATGCGATAGTATATTTGATTTGGTACGGAGTTTAAGAACGAAAGGAAGACTTGTGAAATTTGTCATCTAAAATAGTTATAGATACTTATGAGGCTGTAAATCATTTGACTAATGGTAAATTAAGCATATTGAAGTATAATTGTTACTAAATACAGAAAGGTGTCTTTGGTACAGAATAAAAAAGAAAGAGTGTCACAAAAATTGGGATAGAAGGAGTAAAACTTAAGATATTGTGAAGATCGATGTGCAGGTCATATTCAAGAGGGGAAGCTTCAAGTATCTTCGGTCATAATTCAAGGGAACGGGGATATTTATAAGGATGTCACACGTCGTATTGGAGTGGGGTGAGTGAAATGGAGGCTCGCTTCTGGGGTGTTGTAGAATAAGAATGTGTCGTCAAGGCTTAAAGATAAGTTCTACAGACTGGTGGTTAGATTAACTTTGTTGTATGGAGCAGAGTGTTGGCCAGTAAAAAATGCCCACGTCCAGAAGATAAATTTAACAGAGAAGGGGATGCTCAGATGGATGTGTGGACCTATTACGAGAGATATGATTAAGAACAAAGTTATTGGGGACAATGTGGGAGTGGCCTCTGTTGCGGAAAAAATGAGAAAAGAGGGACTGAGATGGCTCTGGCAAGTGAAAATGAGGTGTGAGGATGCGACAATAAGGAGGTGTGAGAGGTCGGCTATCGCAGGAATAAGAGGTAGGCCGCGAAGAACTGGAGGGAGGTGTTTAGAAAGGGCTTGGCACAACTTCAACTTATTGAAAAAATGCCCCTGGATAGGAAGATATGGAAGTCGAGGATTAGGGTAGAAGGGTAGTACGTAGCCGACTGGTGTTGCACTGTAGGTGGGAGTGGCGGGGCTAGCCCCCTCTCCACGTATATTTATTAGTAGCATTATTTACTAATCTCGTAGTTGTCTATTTTTTTTATGTGTATTACTATATATTGCACGTTTGCTTTGTATCTTGCTATTTTGTTGTCCTATTTTTTATGTCTACGGCGAATTCCTTTTCCTTTGGTTTTCTTTTCTTTTATATTCCTTTCCTCTCTTTTCTTTTCTTTCCTTTTGAGCCGAGGGACTTTCGGAAACAGTCTCTGCCTCATAAAAGTAATAAAATTTGCGTACATCCTACTCTTCACAGACCACACTTGTGTGATTACACTAGGTATGTTGTTGTTGCTATCTATGTATTATGCCATTAGAAAAAACTTATTCCGAACTTGCATTCGAAATCACTTGCTCCCTCTAATCCAATTTATGAGGCACAACTTGAATTTCTAGAGTTAAATTTTTAATTTTGACTATGACTTCAGATATAGAATTTTTGAGTTTTTAAAAATAAAATTTATATATTTAAAAACTATATAAAAAGTACTAAATTATATAACTATTCAAAACATTTAAAAATATATTAATAAAATTCTTTAACTCTCGAAATCTAAAAAAATATTATAACTGGATTGTGGGGTCGGATAATACAAGTTTCACGTGGTTCTACGAAACCACCCAAAAATAGTAGACTAGTATTATAAAGTATAAACACCTACGTAACTGAGGTGACTTGTCGCAAGGCGAATGAATGGCTCCACTTGGGTGCCGGGTGTCCAACGCCTGCTGTTTCAAGTAAAACAACAGGCAACACTCTTCTCTTTCTTACCTGACCATATTGCCCTTTCATAACCAAATTATCAATATTCCAGCAACCTCCATGTAATATACAAATTTCCCAGTGAACTAATTCGATGAAATAGAGTGAGAACATTATATTTTATAACACAATTTTTTTATTGAGTGTCAGTGAGAAAAACCTGTATATTGTTGTTGTTGGTTATGATCTTATACTACTATAATGATTTTCAGCCATTCAAATTTATTTAACTTATCAAAAATTGGATTTTAGATATGAGACTTTGTCAACAGATTTAATTCTGCCTACACTATTAGCTTCTATTTCCTTCTAATCTAACTATTCAAACACAATGAGTACTTGAAACTCTTTGCCGGGGTCACATAAATTGACCGAAATGAGTCATGATTATCAACGTACTAAGGGCTCGTTTGGTTTGATATATAGAGAAAAATAGTCCTGCGATAAAAATTAATACCGCCTTATCCCACGTTTGGTTGAAGAAAAAAATTCGGAATAACTAATTTCGAGATTAGTTATTTATTCCGGGATAAGTTGTTTCCAACAAAACGAGCCCTAAATTCCATATTAGTACTGTATTAATATGTTGTAAAATCTGTCATACAATTTTTGCATATTAGCTGTCCTTTTTTGTTTGTCATATTCCTAGTATAAACTTTACTAATCAGAGTTCTGATCCGATACTATTATAACCCGATTTATTAGCAAAAAAGAAACCTTTGTTATAAATATTATTATAATATTGTGATGTCTATCTTTAGGAGAAATTTTAGGGTTTGTGACTTTGACTTGTAGACAAGTCAATTCTCTCCTATAAATAGAGAGGTTCTCTTCATTGTATTTCATCCCACGATAAGAGAAATAACCTCTCTCTCTCCTCTCTCTTCTTCTCTTTCTCTACAATTATTCTTGTTCTTTGCTTTATTATTTTATAACACGTTATCAAAGACGAGTCTCTAATATTTTCATTGAAGTGTAGTTCCGCATCGGTACTACCTTCCTGTGAAATTTAAGAGAAATTTAGTGAAATGAAATTGATGCTATATTTGTCACGGGCGGAGATATGTTGTGTTAACACATTACTCATGGGAGGAGAACGTATAGTTCCCAGTGTATGGTTTGAAGTCTGTTTGCACTTCATGAGGTATGTATCCTTAATAAATCATATTGTACAGTGGCTTGGTATTCCTTTCTAGCATACTGTTTCCTTTCTAAGTTAACAAAGTAATATGATTCCATTATTGGTTGAAACTAAGCAAAGGATATGAGAATTCTAAAGTTTTGCACTTTTCAGATATTTTCAACACTAATTATTAGTTGAATTGATCAAATAAAAATCTGTAGTGATAAATCATAATGAATTGTTGTTGGTATTGCTTTTATATTGGATGTCTTTATCTTCCGCTACTAATGATATACACTTAGTTCGGTTTATTGTATTTGAGGGAACCTAATTGGTTCTGAATTATTTATGCTTCAAATTTGTTCCCGAAGAACAATATTGAGAGATTATGATATTAATTAATATCCCTTAATAGCTAAGAATGAGAGTTTGTAAAAATAAAAAATAAAAATATGGTCACCAGAAGTGATAATATTCTCGATGCCCTTGTTGTGGCTAAATTCATTTATGCCTATAACCACCAAGTGATAATATTTTTATAGGCTTGTTGTGATTACAATGAAGATATGTTAGAGAAATTTTTTCTACATTATATATATCGTGCCCCAATTTGCTCACAAGTAGCAACATCATATAAAACAAAAAAGGGCTATAAGTTGTTATAATTTGATGTCGTTACGACACGTTCAAATAATTATGTTGCATTCCCGAAGAATGAGAGCTTTAGAAAAATATCCGAAGTATTTAATTTGATTGCTTCGTATATAGCTTAATAATGATTACCTTCTCTTTCATGCAATAAATGAATGTCTTGATATTGTATTTGATATCATTCTTAGTTACCGTCTATCAATATACAGAATAATCCTATGACAATTTTATAAATGTCTTATATTTGAACTGTAGTAGAGTTCATAAGAAATTGGCAACCACCAGAAGTGGTTATATATTTCACAATTTTATAAATGTCTTATTCGTATGTGAGATATGCTTTATGTGATGCTCATTATTTTCTCACGTTCAAATAAGGATGAAAATTTTACGATTAATATATTATTGTACTTGTAACCGGATGACTTCTTTAAAATATTTTACCTGATGACTTTTATCAATCATAGATAAATCAGAAACTAGACATAGTTACTTGGCTAGTATGTTATTTACTTGTCATGTTCTTTTAATACTTTGCTCTCTGTCCAATATTCCAAGCATGCCAACTAGTTTTTGTGTGTTATAAGGTTTGATTATTTGCCAATTCTCTTTATGTATGGCTGGTTACTAAACTTATGTGTGCTATAAAGTTTTTGCAACTTATTGATAGATAACTGATCAATCGATATTGCTATATTTATATTATGGGATTATCATCAATTAATAAAGTGTATATAGATCACTGTGTTGAAACTATGTCAGTCTTGTTTCTTTATGCTATTATCCTAATATTTTCTAACTTGAATATTTTTTTGGTAGCTCTTCATTGTTTAAATTTATCAAAGTTTCAATTTAAGCTATTTGAAATTTATGTATAAAGCTCATCTAAATGACGAGATTTCATTCTCGAAGTGATTGAAGAAATATCACAAAGACGCTCTCGAAGAGGTAAAATAACAAAGGATATAAATGTTATTTTGTGGTATGAAGGTCATTATTGCACGTATTGTCGTACGTCAAATCAACTTGGACATTTTTATTATGTATCATTCTAAGGCAAAAGGATACAAATTTTGTAGAATATTTTCTACTATAACCACATTAAGATATAAGTTTACTTACTCATTTTCCAAAAGGAAATAACAATTCGTACAAAAACTTTCTTGAAGAACGAAATAACTATGTGGTTGTCGCTTTGATATAAAATATTCGGATGTTAGTGGATATTCTCCCTGAAGGAGATATTTACCATAGAAGTTGATGATGGAAATACCAAAGATTGTATAACTTAATGTTTACTTTTTGTCATTTATGAATTTAAGAATGTCTTTATAATATTCATTTGGCTGCAATATTTTTTGTCATGACACCAGCAACGTCAAGGTAATATTTGATAGTACTAAATCAATTAAGGGCTCCAGAAGAGCAAACTATTTATCTAGAAGATCATGGCACTAGGTACTGTCCAAACAATGTGTGATTATGGAGAATAAATTAAAGGCTCCCGAAGAGCTTACATACTATTATGGCATTCCTTTTAGATTATAATATATGAAGTTGTTATGATCGAAACACAAGTTGTAGTAAACCCGAAGTTTACTGAAGTAAATAGCTATCATAGTGAAGCTATAAATGATGGGAGGATTAAATATCTTCTAAATCATAGTGGGCATGAAATATCTATGTGAAAGGTTACATGCCTTATTCTCCAAAGTGTACCACGATATAAGCATGATGAAATCACATGTTACGGTAACCAGAAGTTTATCGATGCGAAAAAGTATTCATGTCATAGTAAATCAGAAGTTTACTAAAACAAATAGCACATGGCATGGTAAACCGAAGTTTACTAGTATAGATAATTTTATCGCCTGGCATGAGCAATTTGGCCACCCGATTCAAATATGATGTGCGAGATTGAATATTCGACATATATTGAAGAACCGAGAAGATTCTTCAAGAATTTATTTTTGTTTCTTGTTCTCATGATAAGTGGATTTATCTTGGCTAATGTTGGGATTGAATTTTCCAAATTCTGAAAATATAGAAAAGGTGAATATGGGCCCGTTCACCTGTTATGTGATGTCTTAAATAGATGCATCCATAAGACAGTCACATGTGCGTTTATTGTCAACTTGCAGTTTGACATATGCATAGTTACTTGCTCAAAAATGATTGAGTTGAGAGCGTAATTTTCAGATTATGTAATCAAGATAATTCATCTTGTGAATGCTAGTTTATATCCAAGTTGGTTTGGCATTGAATGCCTCCGATAAAAAAGCTAAACCATTGCTTATGAGAACAATGCTTCATGTGCTAAATTATGATAAATTTTCCCCTCACAATTGGTTCGTGGTTAGGAACCGATATTTCCATCTAACAGCTTTTTATATGTGGTATACGATTAATTAATCTACCATGATGCATAAAGATGGATCCCTAAAGAAAATGGGGTGTATGTTAGTTTTTCTAACATAAGGGGGAGAGAATAAGCAAACGGAGGAATATGTGATAAATTATATATCATTAGTATGATCCTCATTCAAAAGATAATTCTACTCAAATGCTAGAAGCATTTGCCGACCCAAAATTAATTTCTAACTTCAGTCGCAAAATGCTCCTATTAAATTCATGTCCCCGAAGGACGAGTCTATAGCATACATGAAGTGTGGTAGACTAATCGGTTCCAAACGCAATAATCATGGAAAAGAAAGAGGAGCAAATGATCAATGATCATTATAAGGAGGCAATGTGCTCTTGAAGAGCCTACGACATAACACTTCATGAAACCTCATGAGAGGTTTAGGTACCTAAAAATAATGAAAGTGATGAGATCTCAATAAGTTATGTCACATTGCGAACCGATACAAATGATATATCGTCGATGATATCTTTGGTACAATATAGCGCAATATTGTAAAAGATTGTGAGGATCTAAATTCTACGTCTATTAAAGCATGCTAACGCAGTAAATTATTATCAAGTGAAATGACGCATCTTGGCAAGCGTAAAGGTTATTGGACTGTTATCCGGACACCGAAGATGTCACATATTTAAATAGAAATAGATGTTGTCACAGCCTATATGAATTACTTGACAAAATTATATGAAAATTCCGAAGAATTTCAAATGCAGAAGCATATACATGTTGTAGAAATTTGTTCATAATTCTTATATGAATTAAGCAAGGTGAACGCGATTTTATCACCTTAATGAATATTTTCTCGACTAAGGTCACAAATGACACTATTTATCCTTACGTCTTTGTGAAAATCAAAATCTGTCGTATTGTTGGTGCAAGTTGATTACTTGAATATTATTGAAACTCTTGAAGAGTTCTCAAAAGAGTATATTATTTGTTAAAAGAAGTTGAAATGAGAAACTTGCAGAATTCTTTGGTCCTGAAGTGCCATATCTTTATGCAATTGATGCATTTATATATTTTGCTACGACTATAAGGGATTATAGTCATATGATGTTGGTCTACATGACAATCAAATCATATAAAGATAGCATCTATTTATAAAGCAAGTCAGGAATACACTTGCAGTGATTTCAATAATATCATATACCAATGCAACTCTATCCAAAGACTGAAGACGCAGCAGCATACATAGCCCAACTAAAGAGAGGATTCATAAAAGCACAAGTCATGCTTCATCAAAGTTGTTCTTCACACACGAGCTCCAGAAGAATGGTGATATCAACGTGCAAGAGATTTGTTCGAGCGTTAATATGACTGATTTATTCATTAAGTCTATACCAACTGCAACCAAGTCTATAGCAACTGCAACTCTCAAGTGAAGATGTGAAGATTCAAGTTTTTGGATTGAAGTTCTCATCAGGGGGAGTTAATACGCGTTGTACTCTTTTTCCCTTTCAAGGTTTTTGTCCCACTGGGTTTTTCCTTGTAAGGTTTTTAACGAGGCAACCAAATAGCGTATTATTAGAAATATGTACTCTTTTTTCCTCCACTAGAATTTTTCCCACTGGGTTTTTTTCTAGTAAGGTTTTAATGAGGCATATTATCTATCGAAATAGACATCAAGGGGGAGTGTTATAAATATTATTATAATATTGTGATGTCTATCTTTAGGAGAAATTTTAGGGTTTGCTAGGGTTTGTGACTTTGGCACCAAGTCAATTCTCTCCTATAAATAGAGAGGTTCTCTTCATTGTATTTCATCCCTTCAAGAGAAATAAGAACTCTCCCCTCTTCTCTCTTTCTCTACAATTATTCTTGTTCTTTGCTTTATTATTTTATAACAACCTTATTTTTTTTGTCCATGTTCATTGATAAATATAATTTTATTATTAAATCAATATTACCGTTACCAATTAGATAAGGGGGAACTGCAACATTAAAGTTATTCAAATTTCTTCCTCACAATCAGTACTATGCATCAATTTTCATCAAATGTCTTCTTTGCAAAAATCTTTAAAGTTAAATTTTTTGGATATGGAACTAGAATCTTTATGTTAGTTAATTAATGATCATTTTTTTTCTGTTTGCAGGAGTCCTTGATTAGATTATTATAAGAATCAAAGAAAGTTCAGTGCACGAAATTAACATCTAGCTAAGTCCAGCAAGACACAACAATACAACATGTAATCCTTCCTTGCGTGTGAAGCTCTAAACGTGTCTTAAACAATGCAATTGATTGACATCTTCTTCTTGCTTATGAAGCTTTATGCTGTAATATTGCCTGATACCATTAATTAAATATTACGAAAGATGTTTTTCTTGAAGATAAGTGCTTTCTTACTTATATTTTGGCACTTGACAATTGATAAGTAAATATAAATATTATATCAAAAAGACTAATATTATAATATAAGCAAACATTATGGGGTTGGGGTGGTGATGGGGGGCGGGTCCTGGCAAGGGCGAGGGTGTGGTGGAGGTGTGGGTGGGGGCAAGGACGAGGGCGGGGGTGGGGACAAGGGCGGGGTGGACGTTGCGGCGATAAGGGTGGGATGTTCCGGATGGGGGAGAGATTTAATCAGTTTGAAATACTGAAATACCACTTATGAGAACTTGTTTTTTCTTTCATTATGGAAGTCATTTTTTTATTTTTTAAAGAACTTATTTTCAAAACAAAATTAAAAAATTCAAAATATTTTGACCAGTGTAACACAACAAAATTGAAAAATATGTTTTTAAAAATATATTCCTCCATACCAAACACACCTTATGCCTTAGTATAATGAAATGGTATCACTAACTCTCTAATGAAGTAAATGGACCACAAAGGCTGTGATAATTGTAAGTATTCTCCCATTTTTAATTAGAGGTATTGTTCCACAAATGATATCGATTTTGATAGAGCATGTTTTACCCTAAAATAAAACTTTGCGAATCTAAATCATCAAATCACAGAACAAATATCAAACGACCAATAGAAATTCCAAAAAAGTAATGGCATGTTTCCAACAACAACAACATACTCAGTGTATATCCACAAAGTGAGGCTTGAGGAGGGTAGAGTGTACGCAGACCTTACCTTTACCTTGAAAGTAGAGAAACCGTTTTAGATAGACCCTCAGCTCAAGTAAAGCAGAAACACAACAAGATATGAAAACATACTGCGTAACATGATAGAAAAAATAAGAAAACTAAAGCAGAAAAGACGACAAGCAGTAATAGCAAACTAAGAACAAGAAATACGAGAATACTGGAAAAATAATAAAATACTAATCCTACTGCTAAAGGAAATACAACTACCTACTAGCATTCTACCCTAATCCTCGACCTCCAAACCTTCCTATTTAAGGTCATTTCCTCGGTAAGCTGAAGAATTTCCATGTCCTGTCTGATCATCAGTTCTCCCCAATATTTCTTTGGCCTACCTCTCCCTCTACCTCTCTTCCAGCCCTCCATCGCCAGCCTCTCACAACTCCTCACCGGAGCATATGTGCCTCTCCTCTGAGCATGGCCTAACGATCTCAGTCTCGCTTCCCGCATCTTATCTGCCACGGAGACCCTTGACTTGTCCCGAATATCCTCGTTTCTGATCATACATTTCCTAGTAAACCCACACATCCATCTCAACATCCTCATTTCCACAACTCGCATCTTCTGGACATGAGAAGTCTTGATTATCCAACACTCCGACCTATACAACAGTGTCGGTCTAACGACAACTCTGTAGAACTTACCTTTAAGTCTTGGTGGCACCTTCTTGTCACACAGCACACTAGATGTGAGTATCCAATCAACCTCCCCCCCCCCCCCCCCCGAGTATGATACATGACATCTTCGTCAATCTCCCAATTGTCTTGGATTATAGCCCCAAGGTACTGGAAACTCCCTTTCCTTGGGATGACTTGAGAATCTAGCCTCACTTCAACGTCGGCTTCACTCGCCACCGCATTGAACTTGCATTCTATGTACTATGTATGCTTCCTACTCAACCTGAAACTCTTAGACTACGAAAGATGTTTTCCTCGAAGATAAGTGCTTTCTTACTTATATTTTGGTAGGGATGGGCGTTCAGTTTTTTGGTTCGGTTTTTCCAAAGTTCGGTTCAGTATTTCGGTTTCAATTTTTTGAAAGTGGACACCAAACACCGCACTGAATTAGTTCGGTTCGGTTCGATTTTTTGAAGTTCGGTTCGGTTTCGATTTTCTAATTCAGTTTTTTTTTTTTTTTGGCATGGGTGAAGCAATAGTCACCCGTTAATAATATTCAAACTTTTCCAGCTAATCGAAGAATACTGTGACCTATCCATCGACGACCAGTCCAACACTAGACCATAACTTGTACTTCAGTTCTGGGCAGCTGTCACGACCCAGCCCCGTAGGCCGTGACTGGTGCCCTATTTGGACACCACAAACAGACATACATAACAGACCGTCATACTCGCTTAACTCGTATTTCATATTCGTATTTTAATCGAAATGCAAACAACGGTGTGACTTAAGCGGTCGCACGTATCAAACATATTATATCAAAGTCAAAAGAGGGCGGCGAGAATGTTCATCGCCGGATATAAGCACATATACGACAGACGGGCCGGCAGGGCCACATAGTAGCGAACCCGGACCGCAGAAACACAGATCGTAACCAAACAAACACACACACGACCCATTACCCACATATATGACTACGTGCCTACACAAATCGAAATGAACATATGACGGACAGGCCCCACCGTACCCCAAATAATCATACGTGTGCAAAAGCGTATACATCACAAAAGATATGTACCAACATCGGGCTCCGGATCAGCGAGCACTCGTAATAGCAACGGGTAGCCACACGCTCGCGCATCACGAACCTCTCGTACCTCGCGGGCACGAAACGAAATTCCCCCGAAGAAAGGGGTCGCACGAAAGATGACCGAGTATGTAAAGCATAAAGTACAAGAATCCAAACCATAATCGAAGTGAAGGGCACGGAGAGAAAATACTAGATCAAAGTATCGAATCCGTACCGAAGACACATGTACAAAATGCAAATAGAAAATCATGCATAAGCTGGAACGTGGTCACCACTTCGACGCTGGTGCCACAACACAGCATACTCCAGAAGGTTTCAAATCTCCGTACAAACCCCGAACATATCGTATCACACACATATCATATCGCGACGTCTCGCGTCAACAAAACAAATCATAGCATTAGCCATATCACAACATAACTCCATATACGGTAACCGGCCCTATGGCGAGGTCTCGGAAACCGCAACACAGCATACTTCCGAATTTATCATGGTGCGCACGATCACAAACCGGCCCGGGAACCGGCGAACGATGTCATAGTATAGGCACGAGCAAAGTAGTGCGTGTAAGCCATATGCATATACTAAATTAAACTTCAAGAATCGGCAAACAAATACATATAAATGTTCATATTAAGATCAAAAGGCTCAAAGTAAGTAACGGGTCTGTCGGAATTAATATACGAAAGATGTGAGCCTTTAGATTTACAAAACTCTCGAAAAATACTTTATAAACTATTTTCTGAAAATTTAGTGTCGTTCCCACTTAGGAACTTTCAAATAACTTATGGAACAAACCAAACGGAGTCTCAAACTCATAGGCAAAGGTCCTCCCTTTATATCAGGCATATCATACAAAAATAGATTAAGTAAGACCAACGAAAGAAATCTCGGCTAGTGGGCCCACCTCGGGTCAAGTCGAGGTGGCGGACATAAATTACAAACTTTAGACTCTATGGAGTCATCTATGTAAGCCTCGGAACAATTCTATCACATTGGCGTAAATTATGGACGTTCGAGTAGTTTTCCAACAAAACATAAGGATCATGTTTCAATTGCACTGAGTGAATAGTAACTGAAATCAAACTCGAGTTTCGATGAGAAGGATAATCCCCGAGGCTCGATTCGAACCTAGTATATCTAGGACATGCCGACAAAAGAAAAGGGATGGCTTTACATACCTTGCATGCGTCTTAGGCTCGCTTAAACTCAAGTCCCGTTTGCTCCAAAATCGACAAATGGTCACAATTACCAAACGTGAATTCAAACTTTAAGAATCCAATCTTAATTCCATATTTGTTTATAAAAATTTGGGCAGCATCTCCCCTATAAATTCAACATCCCCGAGGCTTAGCTCGGTCATAATATCAACAACAATGACCTCAACAATGACGACATTCATCAAAATCGCATCAAAATGCATTCTAGTATCATTGTTCTTCCTTTCTATATAAGACCACAATTTCCATTCCAACTTCACAATTCCAAGCTAATATCAACATTTCCATATTCATTTGCTAATCAAAATTATTCCAACATCATTCAACAGTATTCCATACCATTTTACAAAATATTCGCAAAATATACAAAAATCCCACCGAATTCATAATTCATTCAAAACTTCCATTCTTCGACACAAACGTTCATAACACATTTTCATTTCCTCAAATTCGTCAACAACAACCATAATTCACATTTAAAGTCTTACTTCCATATTTATGAAATAATCATATAAAAATTCACAAAATTCCCCATAATAACATACATGCCATCTCAATGCCAATTCGAACCGTTTAAGACTTATTTACGTCATAAATGTCATAACGACACAACTAACAAGCTAAATGGAATTTAATTCACCATTCCCATATCATTATGGCTCACGGCCATATATACTTCACACACACACACACACACCACAATTCCATACTTCTCATCCAATTCCTGACCATTACAACATATACACTTATTCCATAACACAAAAGAATAAATTCTTAAAATTTCTTACCTTCTCTTCAATTTTCCACTTGCCACAAACGTCATCCTTTCACTAAACTAATTACGCCACGTTGGAGAGCGCTTTGAGCTTGCTAAGAATTCAAGAAAAACAAGATTTTTAAGATCAAAATTAGAAGGCTACAATTTTTTTCTTCTCTCTTTTCTTTTTTTTTTTGGAGGGGGCCGAACCCCCCTCTCTCTTGTTCTTCAACTTTTCTTCTTTCTTGAATTTTCTTGAAGCTTAGCTCTTTTTTATACTTATTAATCACATGACCATGCACATGATTATTTATCACATGGCTTGGGCCAAGGCCCCCCTTGGCCGGCCCCCACACATTTGGGCTTCAATTTTTATTCATTTTTTTGAGCCCAATTAATTGTGAATCTTATTTTGTAATTCCCGAAGCAATTTTTTTTAAAATTCCAATTTTTGCCCTTGGCCTTCCTCCGTATTTCCACACCAATATTTTTCATGAACACCACACATATGTTGAATAAAATAAAAAGATAGCCTTATTTCTTACAAGTCAAAATTATTTCAAATTTCCCGAACGCACAAAACACGGGACATAACAGCAGCGACATAAGTGTGTCTCAATTAACGGGATTGGAACTGGACAGTAGAGACTACTCTTTGTACTACATGCTTTCAAGTTTCAACTTAACATAAATAAGCATAAGCTTAACAGCGAAGAAAGAAAACAAGAATAACGACGAAGAAAAGACCGATCCACAAACCAAATCCCGATCGATTCATGTTTGATATATGAGTGGAAGAAAATTCTTGTCAACATATTGCATTCATGTATTAAAACTGTAAAACTAAGTTCCCTAACCCACTAATAATTTAAGAAAACTGTAAAAAAAATATTGCATTCATATATTAAATATTCGATTAAACCGAAAAACCGAAGATCCGAAGTCGAACACCGAACCGAACATCGAATTTGTTATTAAAAAAAACCAGCAGCGAACCGAAAAACCGAAACACCAAAATCAAAAAACCAAATTAATTTGGTTCGGTCCGATTTTTTGATTTTCGGTGTTTATGCCCACCCCTATATTTTGATACTTGACTATTGATAAGTAAATATAATTATTATATCAAAAATACTAATATTATAATATAGGCAAACATTATGGGTTGGGGTGGTGATGGGGGGAGGGTCCTTGCAAGGGAGAGGGCGGCGTGGGGACAAGGGCGGGGTGGATGTTGCGGGGACAAAGGTGGGATGTTACGGATGGGGAAGAGATTTAATCAGTTTGAGATACTGAAATACCGCCTATGAGAACTTGTTTTTTTTTTTCATTATGGAAGTCATTTTATTTTTATTTTTTAAAGAACTTATTTTCAAAACAAAATAAGATTTTTCAAAATATTTTGACCAATGAAACACAACAAAATTGGAAAATATGTTTTTAAAAATATATTCCTCCGTACCAAACACACCTTATGCCTTAGTATAATGAAATGGTATCACTAACTCTCTAATGAAGTAAATGGACCACAAAGGCTGTGATAATTGTTAAGTATTCTCCCATCTTTAATCAGAGGTATTGAGTTTGAGTTCCACAAATGATATCGATTTTGAAGGAGAACGTTTTACCCTAAAATAAAATTTTGCGAATCTAAATTATCAAATCTCAAAATAAATATCAAACGACCAATAGAAAATCCAAAAAAGTAATGGCATATTTCCAACAACAACAACATACCCAGTCTATATCCACAAAGTGGGGCCTGAGGAGGGTAGAGTGTACGTAGACCTTACCTCTACCTTGAAAGTCGATAGGCTATTTTCGGTAGACCCTCAGCTCAAGTAAAGCAGAAACACAGCAAGATATGAAAACATACTCCGTAACAAGATAGAAAAACTAAGAAAACTAAAGCAGAAAAGACGACAAGCAATAATAGCAAACTAAGAGCAAGAAATATAAGAATTGCTAAAAAAATAATAAAATAAAAATAAAATACTAATCCTACTGCTAAAGGAAATACAACTACCTACTAGCCTTCTACCCTAATTCTCGACATCCAAACCTTCCTATCTAGGGTCATGTCCTCGGTAAGCTGAAGATTTTTCATGTCAAGTCTGATCATCACTTCTCCCCAATATTTCTTTGGCCTACCTCTACCTCTACCTCTCTTCCAACCCACAATCGCCAGCCTCTCACGCCTCCTCACCGGAGCATCTGTGCCTCTACTCTGAACATGTCTGAACCATCTCAGTCTCGCCTCCTGCATCTTATCCGCCACGGAGGCACTCTTACCTTGTCCCGAATATCCTCGTTTCTGATCATCTCTGTCCTAGTAAACCCACACATCCATCTCAACATCCTCATTTCCGCAACTCTCATTTTCTGGACAT
Source organism: Lycium ferocissimum (assembly GCF_029784015.1). NCBI lineage: Eukaryota > Viridiplantae > Streptophyta > Magnoliopsida > Solanales > Solanaceae > Lycium > Lycium ferocissimum. The sequence continues at coordinate 53,706,465 of NC_081352.1, forward strand.
GAGAAGTCTTGACTAGACAACACTCCGACCCATACAACAGTGTCGGTTTAACGACAACTCTGTAGAACTTACCTTTAAGTTTTGGTGGCATCTTCTTGTCACACAGGACACTAGATGTGAGCCTCCAATCAACCACCCTTCTCAGTACGATGTGTGACATATTCGTCAATTTTCCCGCTGTCTTGGATTATAGCCCCAAGGTACTTGAAACTCCCTTTCCTCGGGACGACTTGAGAGTCCAGCCTCACTTCCATGTCGGCTTCACTCGTCACCGCACTGAACTTATATTCTATGTACTATGTCTTCGTCCTACTCAACCTAAAACTCTTAGACTCCAGAGTATGTCTCCAAAATTAGGCATGGTGGTCACCCCTCTTCGCATCTCATCAATTAGTACGATATCATCCGCAAATAACATGCACCATGGAACCTCGCCCGAATGTCGCTCGTCGTCGATACATCCAACACCAGAGCAAACAGAAACGGGCTAAGAGCTGAACCCTGGTGCAACCCCATCGCAACTGGGAAGTGTCCTGAGTCTCCTCCCAGTATCTTTATCCGAGTCTTAGCTCCATCATACGCGTCTTTGATAGCCCTAATGTATGCTACCAAAACACCTTTAGAGCATCTCCATAAGACCTCTCTTAGTAATTTGTCGTATGCTTTCTCTTAATGGCATATTTCCACTTTAATGAAAATGTTGGCAGCCAAGGAAAGGGGAATAATAGAGAAATTTCTTCAAAGATTCTAAGTTCAAGCCAAAACTACATAGATGGGAACGTGAGTATAAGCAATAACGGTTGATTAACAAATCAAAATAGGATCACGAGAGTTTATGGTAGAATAATAAGTATTTCGTAATCTTCAATCATAAATTCCGATTTTAAATTTTAATTCAAATTCTATAATTTGTGTCAATCGAACATTGGATGACAACAACAACAATAATAACAACATATTTATTATGGCATTAAGTGATGCAGGATGGATAGAGTGTCTGTGTGATTTTTGAGAGAGAGATGGAGTAATAATCTAATTTGATTAATATTTTAAGGGCAAAAAATCAAATTCATATTGTTAAGTTATTGGTTTTCCTTTTTCTTTCATTGTGGAGAATCCTTCAGTTCAAAAGGTCTTCAACACTTAAAAATTCGATTTCTTCCTTTTCCAAAAAGAATAAAATCTTTAAAGAGTTCTTATTTGGAAAAAGAAAGTACATTGTGGGGTTCTGAAGGGTAATTGCGTCATTTAGCATGTACAACAACCCTGTGAACAGAGAAGACTTCAACAGCACCATGTATCATTTTCAATCACAAAAGCATTAGGTCCCACATATTCCAATAGGCATAGGGCTGGGTCCCACCACACGAAAAACAAAAGAAACATCAAAATAAAAACAGTGGGTCCCAAACTCCATTTAGTGGTCCCCACCAATAATTATTATCTTGACACTTTCTGTTGATCTTTTGACACGTACACTTATAGCCGGAGAAGCAAACTAGCCGGAATCTTTTGATCGGCAAATATGGGTCCCACCTAGGGATGGGTCCCAATTATTAGATATGGACGTTTCTTGAAAAATTGGTCATTGACAAGTGACATTTTAGAAAATTGCTTTGGAATCCAATTTAATAATTGTACTACTCCCTTAGTCTTAAATTATTTGTCGCGTTCTTTATTTACACGTCTTTTACGAAATATTAATTGGGTGGGTATCTGACTACCTTTATTTTTATATATGTCTATATTATAATATCTCTTTGTTAAATATTTATTCTATATATGTCATCTTCATGAATAAATTTTTACTAAAAATAAAATAAGAAAAATTAATTAATTGTTACTTGAACTCCTGAAATAATAAATAGTTTCAAACAATTATTTTTAGTAATAACAATAAATAATTTGAGACGGAAGGAGTACTACAAAGCTACACATCTTTTTTAAAATATTAATTAAGAATAAATTAGTAAAAATATATCTTATTTTTAAGAATAAATAATTTTTTTGAAGGAGTATCAAGCTAAAAACACCAATTATTTTAAAATCAGGAGATTACTAGTGAATAGAATAAAGTGACTCAATTATTTCACTTGATTTATTTATTTATTCAGTGCAATCATCTCTCTTATAATACCAACCTAAACCATGGGCTATCCAACAACTCCATCAATTGCAAAAACCATTGTATAAAGACCTCTCTAAAGACTCAAACTTTTAGACCCTGAGGCAAAAACAGCTTCATTTCTCACTTGGAAGAAAAAAAAATAACATCATGCTAGGCAAAAGACCATCCAAACCGGTGATCGGAAAACTCACCGGAGCAGCGTTTTCCGGTAGCCAGAAAATAGATGGTGCCACAAGTCCAAGAAGTCCACTAGATTTCAAGATTCAATCACCAAGAGGCTTAAAAAACATCGATTTTGGTGGGGTTGGTTTAGCTATTGTGGCTGCTCTAGAAAAATCTAGTGGTAATAAAGCTGTTTACAACAGGAATTCAAATAGATCACTTCCAATTCCGGTTATTTCTTCATCAAAGAATAATTCAACTAGGTATACACCAAAGTTCGAGGAAACGGATATGGATAGTAGTTTTGAAGAGTATACTATAGTAACTTGTCGTGCACCTGGTAACAAGGGGTATACTAAGGTGTATGGTGATACAAGTAAATGTGAAAATAAAAGGGAGTTTCAAACTCCGGCAAGAAAATGTAATCGTCCAAGTGTTTTTAGTATATCTCCGGCGAGAATTGGAGATTTTCCGGCATACCCTGATTCTGATTTTCTCAGTTCATGTCACTTGTGTCAAAAGAAGCTACATGGCAAAGACATATACATGTATAGGTATGTCCACTACTTTATTTTGAGTTAACGATAAAAACACATTTGAATTTTTTTTTTTTTTTATTGTTAGCTGTTTCCTTTTACTATTTGATGAATCACTGTCTATGTATTAAAACACACCTCGAAGCTGATCAGATCAGCTATCAATTGTTTCTTCTTTTTGCCTTTCCTGAACTATTACCTACGTACGGTGATAGTTCATGTAGGAAAAGAGAACCTCTTATAATTGTTGGGACGCCAAACTCGCAAGAAGATAGTTTAGATTTGTTTTTTTACCATTATATCTTGTAATTACTATCCCTTTTGTTGTCAGAATGGTATTAACATTTCCTTGTTAATGAATTTCAGGGGAGAGAAAGCATTTTGTAGCACAGAGTGTCGGTACAGGCAAATAGTGATGGATGATCACAAAGAAAAGTGTAGTTCAGAAGTAGTTTCAAGATCTGTTGATGTTGCAAGCTCACCTTATGGAAATGGCCAAATCTTTGCAACTGGAATTCTGGCTATTTAGTTAAGACTGATCAATAAATTAATAGCTATTATTATTATTAGTATATATAGAAACATTAGTACATAACATCTATATATACTCGGGAATACTTAAAACTTTTATACATATGAGAAATAGCTCTATATGGAGGACCTCCCTTTTTTTTTTTTTTTCTTTTTCTTTGGTGTGTACTTTCCCCAATTTTGATTTGGATGTAGAAATGGAAAGCTCAAATGCAGCTATGAAAAGTTTTGAACTACACTTTTCTTTTCTCCTTATTTTTCTATCTATAATAATTCTTAAAGTGATATAAAAGTTTGATGTTAAATAAAGGAAAAAGAAGCATTTCTTTTTGTGGTGAGTGCATGGGACAAATTCAAAAAGATTCTCCACAAAAGGGAAAAAGTGGAAAGAAATTTTGATTGAAATCAATTTTAGGGACAGTCATAGAGACTTTAAAACAAATGAACTGACTCCGATGAACTCCACGGTAGATGTGGAGTCCGCAACTTAAATGACTTAAAAAGTGATTAAAGGTATCAAAATAACTCAAAAAAAAAAGTGACTGAAGTACCTTTTGCGCACTAAATTAGTGCGCAATAGGATCAAACTGTAATTTTACAGTTTTACCCTATTACGCACTAAATTAATGTGCAAAGAATAGTATTTTTTTTTTCACACAATTTTAAAGCTCTCAAATTCACGTTTTTTTTTATAATTTGACGCAAGATTAATCATGTTTTAAAACTCCGAAATATTAATATTTTATGTAGAATTTAATATCTTTTTTTACAGAGAATAATGTCGGCTCATTACATCAACGTTACCTAAATGTTTGGTTCGTTGTTTTAGGGGTTGCCCGAAGTAAGTTTGTTTGTTTGAATGTTGTTATCTTTAGGTTTAAGTCTTTTATTTTATAAGGTTTTGTTTTAAGTGTTTTATTTTTTAGTCAAGGCATTACTTTTTTTCGAATGTACAAATAAAAATATTATATTAAAAAATAATTTATCCAATACGAGAGCTTCAAAATAATCCATTGCAATAATCAAATAATACATCATTATTTAGAGTAACAAAATATTTAAAATAATATATCAAGTACAAGACGCTCTTCCACGACGAGAGGTACTTGCACCACCACGGCCTCGTAGGCTACACAAACGCATATCATGGCCAAACTCCTTACATGTAGAGCACCAACGAGAGTATGTTCTATCATTGACATCCATTTGATTGTGAATCTGAGTTCGTGCGTTAACCCGAATTTTACGGATATACTCCTTGTTAGCAACCATGGCTCGTTTGGCCAATAAGCTTGATCACCAAGTGGGTAGAAGCGGCCGGTATATGCTTTAGCCTAACTTTTGACGCTGTATTCCAATGCCACATAACTTGATACCGTTTTTCTTATTGCCTCAAAATACTTGATAACATGAGAACACGGCATGTGGTATATTTGCCACTTACCACAACTGCACGTTCTCGTGCCCTCATAAACGGTATGTACGTTTCCTCCCCTATCCTGGTAATAATCTGTTCTGACTTCATACACACGTTCAGCCAGGCTATACGCGGTCATCTTGTGTAGCTGACATTTTTTCCTGTGATGCTCCATCATTTTTTAAGGTTTTGGCTTCCATCTCCCACCCTCTGCTAATATGGCTCTGGCTTGCTTGGTTCTTGTCACAAACTGCTCCACAACTTGCATGAAAGTCATTCTTACCATTGGAAAGAATGGCGATAGTTCCAAAGCGATTTTAGCGGATCATTGAATGACTCATTGTTTATTGTAAGCATCCCCCATCTCCTGCCTTCATCAGTATGTAATGTTCATTTTTCAATTTCGATTTTCTTCAATCAAGTATATGCTTCTGGACTTACTTCCTTGATCGTCTCCATCCTCACAAGCCATTTTTTTTATTGATGCTCCATCGCAGCCGGCCACATCAATTTGTTGAGTGTGCCGTTTTCAAACTTTATTTAAAAATTTGCCTTGATGTGCCTTAAACAATAGCGATGGTAAGCAAAGGGAGGCTGCCACCCCTCCAAAGTAGACATGTAGTGCATTATGCCTTGATGTCGATCAGATAGAACGCATATGCCCATACGATCCTTATTAATATGCTGCCTCAAATGTGTCAGAAACATCCCCCATGTGTCGTTGCTCTAGTTAGCGGAAATTGCGAAAGCAAGAGGGAATATCGACCCATTGGCATCCATTCTCTACGCAATCGGTAGCTTGATGTCGTATACACCATATACGTGCGTGCCATCTATGGATATGATTGGTCGGCGATGAGCAAAACCATCAATACATGGTTTGAATGCCCAAAACACGATTGAAAATATTATCAGCCAAAAGCCTCCACTCTACAACAGTTCCAACATTGAATCTTTGTAGAGCTGCCATATACCTCGGCAACGTCTTGAAAGAGCCCTCCAAATTTCCATAAATCATCTCAAACGCACGCCTATGCCCAAGATATCCCTTTCTCTTGCTTATTGTTTTTTGATATACTATCTTAACGTTTCTAATGCAATCTTTGATGGGAATCCTGCACAACTTTAAACAAACAACACTTAGCAATGACAATTTAATTGCTGTAAGAATTATAATGAACTAGGTCGAATAGGTTACCTTGGGGTTTCGGCAACATCTTTAAGTAGCACTTGAGCAATCATATTTATATCTAAATTAAAATGATCTGCTCGATTCTCTCCCATATCACAAGTGTGACGTTTGTGGAATTTTGTGATAACCCACATACCATCGGGCTTAACAATTCTCCGAAGCATGAATGCACAACCTTGATACTGTCGTTTACAAACTAGTCTCCATATTTTTCTGTTTGAATCATCAACCCTATACTCCCTAATTTCCTTATAACAACAAATTGTGACTGCCCTTTGTAATGCATTTTTACGATCCGAACACCATCCTTTTTTCAAGGCAGCAATCATCTTTTATAAGATCGGTCGGTTCTTTCGCCATAAGTGTTATCATGAGTAGGATGGACTTGAGGGATTTCTTCAGGTATCTTTGCTATATACATTGCAAGAACATAAATGGCGACTAAATCCCTATATTCTTCAGGCGCCCTCAAATACTTCCTCAAAGAGTCATCATCATTGATATTCCACACACCATAAAGCACTAAGCCTTGTGAAACGCTGTGTGGATATCTGACAATTATAGATAATCCACACTCCGTGAGATTAGTGTTCATTTTTTTGTGTAGGTAAGTGACTAATGTTTCGTAATTTAAGGTTGTTGGAAACTTTACATGGGCTTTTGGTTTGATACTATAACGAACGGTATTATTGTCATCAAGTATATCTCCATCCCAAAATAGAGAAACCTTAACGGTTGAAAAAGGAGAAGACATTTTTTCTTTGAAGTTTTAGTTTTTTTCAAGAACTTAAAAGACTTAAACTTATGAAATTGATGAGTTTTTACCTCATCCAACATTCATATTAAATAGGTAAAATATGAGCGCAAAAGTGAACATTTAAAAAACGTGGGGAACCACATTGCGCATGAAAATGCGCAATACTTTTGGGCATGAAAATGTTGCGCAATAGGATAAGATTTTGAAATAATGCAGCATTGTGTTGTCACATCAAGCATAGTGTGTCATAAAAAAATGACAAATAATGCAGCATTATGTTGTCACATCAAGCTTAGTGTGTCATAAAAAGCGGTCAAATAATGCAGCATTGTGTTGTCACATCAAGCATAGTGTGTCATAAAAAGCGGTCAAATAATGTATCATCTATGGCTGATATATTGCACATTTAAATGTTGCGCAATACAAGTTAGTGTCATAAAAAACGGACAAATAGTGCAGCATTGTGTTGTCACATCAAACATAGTGTGTCATAAAAAACGATCAAGTATAGTGTGTCATCTATGGCTCATATATTGCGCATTTAAATGTTGCGCAATACAAGTCAGTGTCATAAAAAGTGGACAAATAATGCAGCATTGTGTTGTCACATCAAGCACAGTGTGTCATTTATGGCTCATATATTGCGCATTTAAATTATGCGCAATACAAGTTAGTGTCATTAAAAGCGGTCAAGTAATGCAACATGGTATTGTCAAATCAAGTATGTCATTCTAAAAACTCATATTTTGCGCATCTAAATGTTGCGCAATATAAGTTGGTATTGTCAAATCAAGGAGTAGTATATAACATGATTGACGAACAACTAGCATTCACATTAAAAAAATGAGTTATCATGTCATTCTATACCCAATTTGCTGATATTGGTTTTATTACATGTTTTATCCCACAAGGCATATTCGAAGCAATAGGTAGGACATGAAAACTAGATGATGATTTTAAATACTCAAATAACCCGAACAACATATTCAATCGACAATACAATAACACAATGAGAGATGAGTGGAATTGGCGTGTCAGGGAGGCTGCTGCACTTGAACAAAACTTGAGGTCAAACGCCCAAAAAAATGTGCTATGTCAATGCCTCGTGACACTCCACAAGAGTTAAATTTTGCTCTTTACCATTTTCGCGAAGAGAACAATCGGATGAAAATACATTGCCTAAGGGTAGAATATGGTCAACATGGTTACATAAGATTCAGATCCAAGTGGGATTCGGAATGTTAGATGTCCGATGAAGATTAATATTTTTTTTTTATAATAAAGTAAGTAGGTAGGGTCATAATGACCACCCCCCGAAAGTACTTGGGGGTTTCCATCTATATAAGTAGCCTTTCATTTGTTATTAGACTACAACATATTCAATGTCGAGTAGTTGAAATGTAAATTGGTCTTTATTCCTTCCAAAGGATTCGCATAGCAGTGGTGATGATAGTTCAAATCATAGCAGCTACTCCAGTGAAACAAGTTTTCTTGATAATAATGATTTCAAACTAGACGATTTGAAACCACACCTTCTTATAGAGCGTAATGATGATTTTTTCAGCGTTAAATGCTCAGATCCACAAGAATATTTTTGCGGGTTACGCCGAGAATGGGCACATCGGCATACCGAATCAGAACGTCTTGTTCGTGACTTGGAAAATCTCATCGCTCAAATCCCAACAAGGTACTCAATAACCATGCCTCGAGTAGGTCCAGAAACTTGCGAGCTTGCCGTACAAAGGATTAGAAAAGAAAACAACAGAATGCTAGCAAGACGTTGTAGATTTTACATGCTAAAGTTGGCCGAAGAACAAGCATCATCAACAAGTAGAGAATTAATATCTACAGAAAAAAGATATATCTTAAGAAACCCAAAATATTGTTCTGAGGACGATATATAGGACTTCTATTCTGATGATAATTAGGGGTTATTTTGGTTCACTCTCTTAGATTTTGGGTAATTTAAGTTTCGGACTCGTGCGGTTAATTTGTATTTTTAGTTTATAATAAAGTCACCAATTTGAATATTTTTAGTATGTTTTTAATTTTCTTTGATTGTTATAGTCTATTATTAATTTAAATAATCTTCTTAGAGTTAATAATACATAAAAATTTTAACAATTCACAATTTAAAAAAAAAAATCAGATAAATTAGTACATAAAGGGTGAGGATTACATAATAAATGAAAACGTGCAACTAGTAAAAACAAAGTACATAAAAATAACAAAATAAATAGGAAATACATATAAAAATAAAATACATAGAAATATTAAACTTAATAAACAAAATACATAGAAATAATAAACAACAACAACATAGCACAAATAATCTTTCAAAATTTCAGTTTTTCTTTCAAAGCATTTTTCTCTTGTTGAGTTTCTTTAAGGTTAGCCTTGAGAAAACTTTATTTTTCTTTGAATTCTTTTAGCAAGACCTCCAAAAGGTCAATCTTTTCTTTAGCTTCCATAAGCTTAAATTGCAAGTCAAATTTTACGGTATCTCTTGAGATACGTGAAGTTGCAGTATCTCTATCAACAAGAGGCTTTTTAATCTTCGCCGCCGCCATTTTATCCACGAGAATGCTATCTTCCCAACAAAGATGTTTGTAATCGCCCATATCCTATAAACATTACAAGAAAATCAGTTTAAAAGTAAAATATGTAGGTAATGTGAAAAAAAATTTAAAGCCTAAAAAATTGTAAAAACACTTACTTCGAGCACTTTACAACGCCAAAAATGACGCCCTGGATTTTCTTCGGTCCTTGATGTTTTTAGCTTACAATAACGATCACATTCACAAACATCAGGTTCTATAGCAAAGTTTGACGTTTCAGAGCTTCGAGACATGATTTTTGCGCGCGGGGGGGTGGGGGGGTGGGGGGTGGGAGCTAAAGTATGTTGAAAGAGTGAAAATGAAGGAGGTGAAGAAGAGTAACTTGGAAAAATGAAGCTGGTAGGGTTTTTATTAAACCCATATTGCGCACTAATTTAGTGCGCAAAGGTTAGTTCGGTCACTTTTTTTTAACTGGATTATTTTGGTACCTTTGGATACTTTTTGGGTCATTTAAGTTGCGGACTCTAGATGATGCCTACAAAATTGTACAGGTGATAAATATCTCCCTATCTTTAATTACTAGATGGGATTAGCCCGTGCAAGCACGGGCCCAATGATATTCTCTTCAGTTCAAAATAAGTGATGTTTTTTACCTTTTCATTTTGTTTCAAAAGAAGTGGTGTTTTACATACATTTTGTTTCAAAATAAGTGGTATTTCACATAATCAAGAAGACATTAATGATGTTCTTCCAACTTTACATTCATTTAAAACTAAAGAGCTATATCTTTTTTCAAGGGATTTAAGGGTCAGTTAGTAAAAATACATCTTATGTTTTAGGAATGAGTAATTTTGTAAAGGATGTAATCATGCTAAAAACACCACTTATTTTGAAATGGAGAGAATACCACATGAGCACACATGAAGATCTTTTTGTTGGTAGATCAAAGTATTCACTTTCTCTTATTGCGTTGTTTTTCTAACGGTTTTTATTGGATATTCCATCTTTTATTTTTAGAAATTTATGGATAACATGTGTTACATCTTCTGATGTCAGCTTAATACAAAACTCCTTCCTTCCCCAAACAAAAATTGATCGACTAAAATGTAATAAATAGATGCATTTAGTTTTTAAAATGTTGTATTTGTGTAGACTTCCCCCGTAATTATAAAGATATCATGTGTAAAATATAATAAATCAGTGAATTCGTATGAGAAAGTGGATACCATAATAGCGTGCAATAATTCTTTAAACTAAAAATAAATAGGAATCTACAGTATTGCTTAGAGGCCACAATACTCAGTTTTTGGAAGTTACCGTGGAAGATGAAAATTCTGGGACCCACATTTCTTGAAAGATGTACCTGACTACAATTCTTTAAAAAGGATACGGACAAACAAATTAAAATGGTCCGGTATTTTCGTCCAAATAGGAAAAAGTACACACATAATGCTATTGAGTACAGCAGGCCTAAAGCAGACAAACTATCAAATTCCAAAGATGCCCCTCAGAGTTGAATTTAATGTCATAGAAGCGCACAGGCATGTCGATGATCCTGCCTCCAAACCCACTCACTCAAGATAAAGTTATACTTTGATGGATTTTTTCCGCGAAATGCCCTTCAAAAAGACTGGTCTTTAATTTTTGGCCCTCAAATTGATGTTTTTAATTTTTGTCCTTCGCTAAAAGCCCCTTGGTTCCGCGTTCGAACTCTCGCTCAATTAAAAATTAAAAAAAATTCGCAAGGCGTAAGTTGGGATTCGCAAGGCATAAGTGGGGTTTCAAATTTTGCCTTAAGGAAAAAAAAAAAAAAAAAAAAAAAAAAAAAAAAACTTTGCTAGAATTTTGCAAACTTCTGTCTTAAGGCCTAATTTTGGGTAAAAGTTTGCCTTAAGGCATAAGATCCAACTTAAGCCTTGCGGTTTTTTATTTTTTATTTTTATTGAGCCTGCGTTCGAACTCAGGACCTCGGGGTATTAAACGAAGGGCAAAAATTAAGACCACCTCAGTGAAGGGCAAAAATTAAAACCACCCCAGCGAAGGGCATTCCTGCAAATTGCCCAACTTTAATTAAGAAGTATAATCTGTGTCATATTTTTACTGCATAATTGATATAATTCGGTGGCATGTTAAATTTAAGTCTTCTTAATTATTGAAGTTTCTCAATCACCTAAATAGATCATATTTTTCCATGTGCAACACCACAAAAAGTATTATCAATATTACCCCCTTAAAGCTCAACTTTTCGACGGCTATTCGGAGATTGACATTTTAAATAAAAAATTATTTATGAGGAAGGAAGATTGACAGGAGAATTATCAAATACCAAAGAGATACAATCGACTCGACATTTTATAAAGCAACATGATCTAAATTATATAAAATAGTTACAACTCTGTGAAATCATAAATTGGAAAATATTCCATTAAAGAGCCTTTCCACGTGGTAGAACCTCCTCAGGGAATATAAGGTTTTCATGAGGCTGATATTAAAAATTTACAAATTTGTGAATAATAATTTCTTTATTTATAGATAGAAATAATTTTTGGTATTTATTAAGTTTTAATTTCACTCGCGATATTTCATGCCGCATGAGTTTATATTAGTTAAATATGGTGATTTAAGCTTAATTTCATATGAAATTAAGGAAAAAAACTAAATTCATTAAATGAACCTCAAGAATAAATTTAGTTCTTCATATATAGTTTATGCTTAAAAAATATTAATTCTCAGTTAAAATTGTAATATATAGTACTTTTTTTTTATATAGTTTCCAATATCTTAATTTTAATTTAAAATATTAAGTGGATCTAATTTAATTTAACTTCAAAGTTTAATCAAATTAACTCTCGAAAAATGAAAAATGCCACATAAATTGCAACAAAGAGAGAATAATTAATAAGATCTAAAAAATTCTTTAGTTAGAAACAAAAATGTGGCTCTACAATTGCCTAAATTTTGCCAAATGTATAATGACAAATATGTAGAGGGACGTAATGTTATCAGGTTCATATTATATGGTGTTTTTAGTTCGAATACACCCCTTAAAGAATTGCTTATGCCTAGAGAGTAGAAAGCGATTTCACTAAATTATAATAGTCTCAATATTATATAATTTCTCGGTTATGTAAATATGCTTTTATCTAAATAAGGTAATTTGAACAAAGAAAATAAAAGCTAAAAGCTATTAATATCTTCTTGATTACGTAAAAACTATTTGTTTTGAACTAAATATAAAAGCTAAAAATATCATATATACTACTTTCTCTGTCTCAATTTAAGTGTTTTACTTTTCTTTTTAATTTGTCCCCAAAAGCGTGTCTCTTTCTATATTTAGTAAGTTGATAATTCAAACACTACATGATTAGTTTAAAACCACAAGATTCAAAAGACATTTTAGTAATTTTAGTATATTATACAAATTTTTAATTTAGGACCACGAGATTCAATTTTTATTTTTATTTTTAAATTTTATACCCAGTCAAACTAAGACAGTTAAATTGGGCTGGAGAGAGTAATATAAATCAAACGAGTGAGGGGCTAAAAAAGATTTAAAAGAAAAGTTGCAGGGCCAACATCAAATGGATGAAGAAAAAGAATTGAGGGTTAAAGTGGGATAAGCAAGGAAAGATAGCAGCCACGTGTAAGTACTTGATACCATCAACCAATCAAAATTATTGTGTTGCATTGTGAGGATGACGATCCAACACTTAAACTCATGTTTCTATAGAGTTAGAAATTTTTCTTAAAATAAAATCGTCTTCATATACCAAACATTGTGTGATTTGATATAAGCTTGTGTTGAGAACTGGAAATTGTGTGATTTGATATAATTAAGCTAAAAATTCCTTGGATTCTTTTTGTTCCTCACCGATATTCGATAACGTTATTGAACCTCTGACTAATTCAAATTCGTATTGCATAAGGCTCATTATAGAAGGAAGCCTTCTTTATTAGAATTTTATTTATTCCCATAATTCAAATTAAAAAGATTTAGGTAAAATTGAAAATTATGTCACTTTCACCACGATCCTTCTCCGGTCCCCTCATGTCTATCTACAACTCTCAAAGTATCTAAAAGTTTGATGAAAATTAAGCATACAAAGAAAAGTGAAAAAGTGAAAAGAAATTTTGATTAAAATCAAATTTATGAACAGTCATCAAGACTTTAAACAAGTGAACTGACTCCGATGAACTCAACAAGAGAGGGTGACCACAAGTGCTGTAATGGGATGGTAAACGTCGTCCTCTTTAATAAGAGGTCTTCAATTTGATAAAGTCGTTTTTGATATGAAATGCAACCTTTCAAATCTTAATAAATGAAGTTGCTTTTATATAAATACTTTCCATGCATATTCAAATTAATCGCGTCTCAAAAACGGATATGAAACAACGGGCATGAAACAAAAATTAAGAGAAAACGATATAAATACTCCTTTTAACTATGATAGTAGGTTCAAAATAGTCCCATAACTATGCACTTAACAATTTTAGTCCTTTAAGTTTGCCACAAGTTAATAAAAATTGGTCCCTTAACTATGAGGGTAGGTTATAAATAGTCCCTTAAGTATGCACTTAACAATTTTGGTGCTTTAAGTTCACCAAAAGTTAACACTTTTAGTCTTCAACAAAAAATTCATCGAACTTTGTTTGTTAGATTTGTTTTAACTATGAAAAAAAAAAACAGCGAGGACTCACATTTAAAGGTACACACTACTAAAAAAAGGTCCAAATACCTCTGCACAAAACAGACGAACATCCGTCAGTAATAGTGTAAAATCGAGGAAAAACCAACAGACTTGATAAAGTTAGCAAATAGTGCCTCGGAACACAAAAATCAACGTACTCTGTCAGTTAAAACAGAGATAGTCCATCGGCTAGGTAAAATACACTAGACTCGGATTTTATTAAAAAAACAGCTAAAAATAATTACTTTCTTTGTAGTAATTTTTTTTTTTTTTAATTAAAATAGTTTCAGCACATTTTTGCTCGAAAATAGCAGGCGGACGTCCGTCAGTTTTTGTGAAAAAAAAACATTGACTTTCTAATTGTGTCCCTCAATTTTACTAGTCGATTTTCGTCCATCAGCTTTTTGCTTGTTTTTAGTAGTGACAATTTTTGTAATTTCTGCTATTTCTAGTTTATTTCTTAAGTCTGGTGTAATTTACTTAGCCGATGGACTCCCTCGATTTTAACCGATAGAGTCCATTAGTTTTTGTGTTCCAAGATACTATTTTCTAACATTATCAAGTCTGTTGGTATTTCCTCGATTTTTCCCCACCACCGACAGACGTCTGTCATGTTTGTCTCAAGGTATTTGGCCTTTTCTTTAGTAGTCTGTATTTCTAAATGTGAGTTCTCGCTAATTTTTCTTTTTTTTCATAGTTCTCGTCAAATTTAACATATAGAGTTTGATGAATATTGTCACGCCCCGAACCATGGCCTGGGCGTAACACGGCACTTGGTGCCTTGCTGCATGTGACCGAGCGAACCACATGACTTGTTGAGTCTACATGAGACATGAACTGATGCGGAATATAAAGTAAACATGCATGAATTGTGAAAACATGGAATTCAATAATCATAAGTCTGAAAATATTATTATTATATCATGAATGCGGAATTATGGTAATGTAGCCATTAAGGCCAACTCAACTGAACATGACAACTGACTAGTCTATGAAACCTCTGACACGAATCTGTCTGCTAAACTTTTCACCGGGACAAGGCCCTCGGCATACTTTAAATGCATAACTGACATAAATAGAAGTAAAGATACAACCCCGAATGAGATGGGGCTCACCAAAAGCGATACGAGTAATGTCCTAACGAGCAAATCGCCGTCTGTCGATCAATACCGTCGTGAAATGCGGGCCCCGAGCAATAGAAAGGGGACGTCGACACATTGAATATCTTTGGTATGTAAAGCAACCGAAAGAAATAACATGCGATATGGAATAACATGATAAAAGACCGAAAACACGGACATGAACATGAGCATGAGCATGAGCATGGGTACATATATATATATATATATATATATATATATATATATATATATATATAACATAAGTAAAACATGATAAGTAGGGAGAGCATTTCATAAACCGACCATGTGATATCACCACGTGGGTACGTGGAGTACGGTACCTCGCTCAGGACCGGCGAGCCCCTATACCTTGCCGGGGTATAAGGTGGTAACGTGCACGATGGATCCATTCGGTGTAAAATTAAGGTATCGTACTAGCGGGCGGAGCGATCCTTATCCTACGGTAGCTACGTAGTTTCAGGCTATCTGAGCCTTCTCGGTAATTCGTGCAACTCCCAAAAATATGAACATAATATAGTTGGCTAAGAAGCCCATGATTTTCGTGAAATAACTTGTAAATAACTTGTAATCATGATTTCACGAAGTAACTTGTAACATAGCTTGTATCATGGTTTCATGAGATAACTTGTAACATGGTTTCATGAAATAACTTGTATTTAGCATGTATATTTCTTGTATCATGGCATGAAAGTAATTATATTATTTAATTGCATGAAAACTTGTAGACATATAGGATATTCATGAAATAATCATTCTTAGTCAAAAACATGCATACGCAAGAACCCATGTAATACAAAATATGGGTTTTCATGGATTACGGAATGATTCTCAATAATCATAATGAGTATCAAGAACACAATGTAGAATAATAGCAATTCAAACATAATATAGTCATAGACATGGACCTAGGGTTATCATGAGCATAGTATAGAATAGAAACCCTAGTTTTGTAAAGTTTATACTTTATGGATTAGGAGGCGTGGGAAGAACAATGATGTTCCCACACGTAGATAGTAACTCTACATACCTTAGTCGCTCCAAAACTTGAATTAAAGACTTGAGCTTTGAAGAAGATTTCCAAAATCTTGAATTCTTGAACCTTGAGATGGGTTTTCTTGAAAATCTTAGTTTAGGAATGATGATTTCTTGTTTAGATTATTAGAGTATATGTTAGAATTGAGTTGGAATAATTAGAGTATGCTTACCTTGGTGTTCTTGATGATGGAGGAGGGTAGGAGGTCGTTCTAGGGCTTGAAGGAATGAAAAATAATGATTTGAACTGATATGGACGAATATATACTGTTCTGAAAAATTAAATTTTACGTCCAGCAAAATACTGGCCGTATTTTGAAAGACGGGCCGTATTTTGAAATACGGTCCATATTCCGTATGGACTGCACTATATCTCTTCAGTAAAATGGCCATAACTCTTTGCACAGATGTCCGTTTGACCCCATAATATACCGTTGGAAAGATATTTCAAAGCTCTACAACTTTCATCAAGGAAGTTTTCCCAAACTCCAAATATGTTTTGAAATACGGGCCATATTTTAAAATACGATCCGTATTTAACGATGTAACCTCTAAGTGTCAAATTCCAGAATGCTCAGAAATCTTTGGTACAAGTTTACGACTTGAAATACGAGTTGTATACTGAAATACGGTCACTGTTCATGGGCGTAAACCACCATCTTACAACTGAAGAGGAAATTTCCAATTCCCACATTCTTTATCGGGTTTTCTAAGTCTAGGATCATAGTCAAAGCTTAGGTTAAAGGTACGGGGTGTTACAATATCTCTCCCTTGGGATCATTCATCTTCAAATGATGAGTCATGGTTAAGAACGTGGCTGGACATGGCGTGAATACATGAACATGAAGGAAACATGTCGTAAAACATAAGAACTTGACATGGTTACGTAGGAACATGGTCATGGATCATCAGAACTGAATACGTGATTACATGGAAACATGTACATGGGGAACATGAAACTGAGTAGCACCTACATGAACTAGAATCATGAAACCATTGTCCTCGATTCATAAATAATGATTAAGAGTTACTACTAACTCTAGAATTTACGAAAATTATGGGCAGACTTCCTTCGTAATTCGAACTCTCATGACATTTCTCAAACGCCTGTCGACTAACTAAAGTATCAACATAAACCTCACAGGGTATCTTAATACGTATGATGTGGCATAATCTTAATTACTGAATCTTGAATGTAGCTAACATGAATACTAGGCTGGCCTGAACACATGATTATTGGCTGAATGATTACATGATTACTATACATGGGGTTTGGAAGAGAATTTGTAGGCATGAATGACATGAGTACTGGAAAAAAGGCACGAACATGACATAATTACTTGGACGTGAGGAGCATAACGTGGGACATAAATACATGAAGACTGGTTGGCATGAAAACATGAGTGCTAAACTTTTATAAGATACAAACACGTGTAAACATGGACATCAACATGAGATCTGAATGTCGAAAACATGATTGTTACAACATGAGGGTTGAATACTGAGCGTCGGTAGGATCTGAACACTTGGAGACTTAATCATAGATATTCATGTGTTACCACGATAGACATACGAGATAAGAGTTCGAGTTAGGCTCTAAATGTAAGTGCAACTCCGTGCGAATGAGATAGAGTTGAGTCATATACTAGGAATATGATTCTAACATAGGTATTCATAAAGCTCTAGCATAGGCATGATATGATACATCAAATCTGAGTAGAATACTTTTGAGATAAGTACCATAGAATATCGAAGGATCTCACTATGAACTTGGAACATGCCTTACTTCGAACCTTACCTTGTTCGCCCTAAAACATAGATATGAATATCTTGGCTTACCTTGCTTATTATTGTAAGCGGATCATTAAGGAGTGAGAGAAAGGGATCATTCATACGAATCAGACACTTCATCTTCGAAGATAGACGTGGCATGGGTACATCGATCGAAGAACATAACATGGAACATGTATACATGGAAATGGGACCAATATGGCATAATACATGAATACATGAGTAGAATGGCATGGGGCATGAGAGACACGGCGTTTACATAAGTACTTCGAAGCTACATACCCTGACATTTAGAGATTAGGTCATGAATATTGAAGTGTGAATAAGACATAAGTGTGACTTAAATGGAGTATAAGTTGTAGGCTTCACTCTTGAGTACTTAGAGACATAGGGATTAATAAGATATCACTTTTGGAACTTAGCTATACTTACAGAATGGGACATGGTTCAACATAGTTTACTCTTATTACTGTAAGTCGACACCCTCATTATAAAATAAGACTCATGAAGGAAAGGATCATAGGCATGAATGCTTCGTTCGTCGAAGCACCTAAGGCATAAGTAAAGTCACCTTCAACTTAAACATAAGTACTTTAAAAAGAAAATGGCATCCTTTGTGCCAAGCTACGAAAGCCGCTTTAAAACAAGAACCGGAGGGAACATAAACATGAGTTATGTAGAATCGTGGGTAGGACATCCATCTTGACTGTTATATCCCGCATTTTTGTGCAATCGGATAATTCAAGACAATTGCGGGAGGACGACAAGCAAGGCCCTATTTTATTTTGTTAAGCATATGAATGGCTTATGAAGCATTTAGAAGCGGAATTATTAAGAAAGGTCAAGGGCATAAAGAAAAATTCACAATACGTCTCGTGGAATTATGGAGGAAGACGAAGGGTAAATTTGGAATTTGGAAAATAATTTTTCATGAATTGCATGACAAAAAAAAGTGGGCTTGTGTTGTTGGGCTATGTTGGCCGTCCAACTCCTTGATGGCCAAGCCCATATGAGAATTATGGCATGGGTTTAAAAGATGACTTATGGTCATCTTATCTCATAATTTTCTAGAGAATTCAAGAGAATTAAAGAACAAGAAAGAAGGAGAAAACTCCTCAAGGCCATTCGGCCCTTTGAAAGAAAAAGAAACCGAGAGAAAAAAAAAGGGAAAGAGAAGAGAAGAGTTCCAACTTGTTTCTCCTAGCTAAACAATTCATTAAAAGGTTCTTGGCAAGTTGAAGGGGTTGTTGGAGCAAGAATAACTCATATTTATATAAGTTGGAAATCTCTAACCAAGTGAAGAATCAAGAAAAGGTAAGGTTTGCTCTTTCTCAGCATGTTATGGATAATTTTGCATGTGTAGTGTGTAAGAAAATGGATGGAATTCATGGAAGAAAGTATGAATATAAGTATGGCCGTGTATGTATATACGTGTGTGTGGATTATGTGCCAACTATTTTGTTTAGTGTTTGGTTGTTATTGTTGTGAATGCTATGTTGATAATGGGAAGTTGAATGATTTTGGAAAGGTTGTAGTTTGTGTATGTAGTGAAGTGGCCGATGGTATGTTGATGTATAGCCGTGTATGTTGTCGGTGGTGTTAAGACGAGCCAATTTTATTTAGTATTTTGGTTGTTGTTGTGTTGTGAATACTATGTTGCTAATGAATGCCTAATAATCTTGTGAAGTCAGAAACTGGAGACTCATGGATGAGGTAATTAAATTGAATATTATGCCTCAATGTATGGAAGATTACGAGACTAGTATGATATTGCTGTATATGAATTATTAGGTTGTTGTTGCTTTCATCTGAGTTGGAAGGTTTTCAAGGAAGTAGTATATTGATTAAGTTGTTAGAATGTATCTCTTGGATTGAAATGGAAGTTGTTAATATGGTTGCGATATTATGATTGGATGGTTCGCCGTTGAATTCTGGATTGTTGTTGATGAGAATTGGCTAAGATGATTTTGGGAATGATGTATTTACAGTATAATGCCGCCTAAATTTCGGTAGCCAAGTATTGTTTTAAGAATTCCCTGAAGGCACTAATCATGTTTGGTAAACATGACTAATTTGTAGATTCGGCGAAGCCGGAGTTTGAATTGGAGTGGCATAAGGAGCTAAAAGAGGTAATGTGTAAGACTTTATTTCCTTTTCTTTGGCATGTCTTAGACGTGTAGGCTTGATTTCGCGCCTCGGGACTTTTCTAACTCTAGGAATCCGTGATTGAAATTAACTACTATTCATTCAAGAGAGAATTGAATTAGAACTTGCGCGAAATGTCGAAAAACTTCTTGAACATCCGTAACTTACACAAATAGGACTCGATTACCCTAAGACCCTCCCAAGTGACGCCATGAATTGTAATATACGTAAATTTGATATGCCACCTCGGCCGACTCGAGGTGGGCCCACTATTCTCGAATTCTTTCCTATGGTCCCCTTTGACTTATTTTCATTCTATAGTTAAGGAAAGTTTTTGGTTATTATTTTAACTACTAAATCATAGTTGTTTTAACTAATCCCTCGATTCCAAAACATGATTTTCCTTCCTAAAAGTTTACAAATGTTTTTAAAAAATATTCATTTTTTCTCCAAAACTAAGTTTTACAATGTTGCAAGTCTTAATGACTAAGACGACGACTATGGCTCTATGACAAGAATGATGATTCTATGATTAAAGTTCCAAGTTCATGTGATTCCGGCCGAGACGAGAACGTTAAACTAGTTTCTTTGAATCCTCGACCCTACCATGGATAATGTTTTCCTTAAAGATTCCAAGTATACAAAAACGATGCTCTATGATCCTGCTCTATACTTTCTCATGATATCGCTCTTTCACCAATAGTCTCTCGCCTTATATTAATCATCCTTGCGCAGGTAAGCGCCCTTAATTATTCTATAATATAATCGGAGGTTCCCCGACTCACGTCACTCCGATAGAGACATGATTTTTCTTGGGCTCTCCAAAGATGCTTATATAATCTATGAATATGAAAAATGTATTTGTATACGGGTAGTGGATACTGGGAATCGGGAAAGGAAATCCATGTTTCATTGCTTTCACCTGTCACTGGCTTATCATCCCGTGACGCGGATGCTCCTGGGACGCGGGATTTATGGGGGCGAGCCGATGTATTCGGTGCTATGTGGGCGAGCCGACACCGTTCGGTGCTATGACACTACGAATACTATGCTAAGCTATGATACTATGACATACTATGCTATGCTACGACTTACTATGCTATGATATACTACGCTATGCTATGATACTATGACATACTATGCTATGCTATGACACTATGGTATACTACGCTATGCTATAATACTATGATACACTATGACATGACATAAATTCTATTTTCTATGTCTATGAAAAGAAATACTCTTTTTCTAAAACGGAAAACAAGATGACGCATGGTATCCGCCCGAAAGGGTGTTTCTATGCACAAAGCTACTCTCTTGTCTCAAGATATATCCATGACCCCATGATATTGTTATTCATAATCTATGCTCTTGTTTATGTTATTTTACATGTCTTACATACTGTACACTATTCGTACCGACGCCCTTCCATGTGGCGCTCGCGTTTCATGCCGCGCAGTCGCTACATGACCCCGGATCCGATTCTTGGTGAGTTCCTCAAAGAAAGATCTTGCAGCGCTCCATTGTTTCGTGAGCCCAGCTTCTTGGTACTACTTTTGTGTATATATATTCGGCAAGGCAAGATTTCGGCCCTTCCTATGTGTATTGTGTACATTATGTTTGAGGTTCGTACGCATATGTACAGAGCCTATCTTGTACTTCGATTGTCCCGTCGTCGTATAGTATGACCGCGAAGCTTATTAGCTCATGTTCGAATTGTGCCGTTTATGTTAATGTTAGTCAAAAAAAAAAAAAAAAAAAAAAAAATACTACGTAGTTCATATGTGCAAAAAGAGTCAAAGGTTCGGCTTCGCTCCATTCACGAATGTTCGGTGCCCATCACACCCTAGTAAGATCGGGGGCGTGACATCACTTACTCTATCATTACCTACCAACCCCATCGTTATGCTATTTCTATATGTGGATGCTCAAAGAAGTCGGTCGGGGCACGAGTACGTGAGAACGTAGGGTAGCATATATCTTTTGGAGTTGAATAAATCATTTACCTAAGGCATTTTTCCCTTGTTCAAGGACCCAGCGGGCATTCCATAGGATTCTTAGTCTTTCAACTATTGTGTTACCTTCTCCTCAATCATTATCAAAATCAACATCATATTCAGAAAGCACTTAGAAGCTAGAATGTGGTCATGGGTATAAAAGTACGATAGATACGTGAGACATGAATGCGGTCTTTTAACTTTAGACATGAGCACACCGTAAGCGCGATACATTTAAAAGGACATTCCCTTGCATAACTTACTATCATATGAAGTCTTAATTCTTGTAACTTAAACGCGGAGTATCAATCTCTAACATGGGCATGATATGGTCACGAAAGGCACGAGTAGAGTACGTCTGGGCATTAGTACCACAGTACATGAATTACTCGGAATTGGAACCGTTATACTCCTTAAAACCCGCTATCGTCTTAACTTTATCTTATAACATAATTACCTAGTACTTGATCTCAACAAAGATGACAAAAATCACATTTTACGATCTTATCTCTACATGAAACCGTGACCCACCGACATAATCTCCTTAACACCTATCAACTTACAAAACACATAGTTTATATCGGCACCTTATCGCACGATCTCCCCTTAGTTCAAAGTCACGCTTAAAGTCTCGGGATCCCTTGAGTTAGCGAAGTGGTCATCTAAATGTCATCGCTAATTTCCTCTAAAATACTGACGACTCATTTCTTCTGCTTACTTCAAGTAAGTCTTACTTACTGCGAAAACTGGATTACTTAAATGAATGGGTTTCTAATGTACATAACTAGCATACTAGCTTTGTCTTTTTTTAGGAAAACTTTTCGATAACCCTTAAAGGCTCTTCTTCTCGTAGCTTGCTCTCTTATTGCTTAGATGGTTTTCTTCTTTCACCAATCTATACCTCAAATTTAACTTAAACCCTTTGGGTTCTAACATAACACGCCTTGCAGTATTCGTACGCTTACCCACTTAGTAGTGCTAACTTGACTAAGTACTCAAATCGTACTTCTACTAACGCCGCCGAAAAATTTCTAATTCACCGTATCTATTCAAACTTACTTACTATGCTTCCGTTAACCACTTGCTAGCATCATATTCTCTAATTTTTTCTCGAGTACTAAAGGAAGCATAAGGTTATTTCTAACTTTTCCTCCTTATCCCACTCTATTCGGGGTTGTATACTATATTTCTGAACTATAGACATGGATCACACTTAGGGAAATTTCATCTATCTCAAACAAGGAATTGGAACAACTAACCCCA
Source organism: Lycium ferocissimum (assembly GCF_029784015.1). NCBI lineage: Eukaryota > Viridiplantae > Streptophyta > Magnoliopsida > Solanales > Solanaceae > Lycium > Lycium ferocissimum. The sequence continues at coordinate 53,729,804 of NC_081352.1, forward strand.
ATCTCCCTATACACTTCCAAAATTATATCATACTATACACATTAGGGATAAATACTTAATCACATAACCTAAGAGGGAATTGTCATATCTTTTATCTCATATTAATATCTGCTTCTTGTAGTAACTTACTAACGTCATACTCTCTAGGTCTAATCTGAATAAGCTAAAATAATTTGAAACTAATACTAAAAACAAATTCACTATCGTCTGCTCATGATTTTCTTATCGCATCAGTCCCTTCCTAGTCATGTACATAGATCATATGGCAAAAATATATATATATCCGTAAAAAAGTCGAGACTTTCTAGTATTACAGGTGGTTGGATCTTAGGCTATTTCCTGCTCAAAACTACCGTGGACAATTTATGATTGCCCGCCAATCTTCATAACATGTTACTCCGTAGGGTCTTAAATCTCGAACTATCATCCTTATACCGTAGCTCCATGGTCGATAATCCAAATAAACTTATTCCCCGTGTATATAACCTATGTGTACCGCCATGCCGAAACTTGTTTTTAAAAGGGTATTATCACCCGATAAATACACCATGCACTATTTGGTAAGTCTTGGTCTCGAATTTTCCTTTCGCCGCTTACGCATTCGATACGTTTAGAATTCGATGAAAAGAGAATGTTACTTACTGCTCTAAGCTTCATGGCACGAGTTAGAATAATTCCTGATGACTCCATCTGAAAGAAACACAATGATAATGATTAGATTTATATCTTTCTCATCCATTGAGACGTGGCGTATTCGGTAGAATGGGAAACAACACACGAGTTCGAGTGATTTCTGAGAACATAGCTCTATTGCACGATCTAGAGTCGAAAGAAGCGAGACAATCTTAAATGTCTGCGAAGTCAATCGTTTATATGCGCGTGGCGCGCACACACATATATAAGAGTGACCCCACCGGACACGGTTTCATGACTCCTAAGACACTTGAACCTAGGCCCTGATACCAAGCTTTGTCACGCTCCGAACCATGGCTTGGGCGTAACACGACTTGCCTGGCGCACGTGTACGTGACCGAGCGAACCACATGACTTATTGAGTATACGGGGATATGAACCGATGAGGAATATAAAGTAAACATGCATGAATTGTGAAAACATGGAATTCAATAATCATAAGTCTGAAAATATTATTATTATATCATGAATGCAGCATTATGGTAATGTAGCCATTAAGGCCAACTCAACTGAACATGACAACTGACTAGTCTATGAAACCTCTGACACGAATCTGTCTGCTAAACTGTTCATTGGAACAAGGCCCTCGGCATACCTTAAATGCATAATTGACATAAATAGAAGTAAAGACACAACCCCGAATGAGATGGGGCTCACCAAAAGCTGATACGAGTAATGTCCTAACGAGCAAATCTGATGTCCCGTCGATCAATACCGCATCGGAAACGGTGCCCCGGCAATAGAAAGGTGGCGTCAAAGACATCAATATACCGGTATGTAAAGCAAATCGAAAGAAATAACATGCGATATGGAATAACATGATAAGAACTCGAAGCCGAAAACCCGACATACGAAATATGAGTACGGTATATATATATATATATATATATATATATATATATATATATATATATATATAAGTAAAACATGATAAGTAGTAGAGAGCACTTCATAAACCAACCATGTGATATCACCACGCGGGTACGTGGAATCTGCACTGGCCGACCAAGAGAGCTCCTATACCTTGCCAGTGGTATAAGGTGGTAACGTGCCCGATGGATCCATTTAGTGTAAAATTAAGGTATCGTCCTAATCGGGCGGAGCGATCCTTGTCCTACAATGCTGGCTACGTAGTTTCAAAGCTACCGAGCCTTCTTAATTCGTGCAACTCCCAAAATATGAACATAATATAGTTGGCTAAGCCCATGATTTTCGTGAAATAACTTGTAATCATGATTTCACGAAGTAACTTGTAACATAGCTTGTATCATGGTTTCATGAGATAACTTGTAACATGGTTTCATGAAATAACTTGTATTTAGCATGTATATTTCTCAGTATCATAGCAATTTAAAGTAATTATATGATTTAATTGCATGAAAACTTGTAGACATATAGGATATTCATGAAATAATCATTCTTAGTCAAAAACATACATGCAAGAACCCATGTAATACAAAATATGGGTTTTCATGGATTACTTTATGTATTCTCAATAATCATAATAAGTATCAAGAACACAATGATAGAATAATAGCAATTCAAACATAATATAGTCATAGACATGGACCTAGTGGTTATCATGAGCATAGTATAGAAAGTAGAAACCCTAGTTTTGTAAAGTTTCATACTTTATGGATTAGGAGGCGTGGGGAAGAACAATGATGTTCCCACACGTCGATAGTAACTCTACATACCTTAGTCGCTCCAAAATTTGAATTAAAGACTTGAGCTTTGAAGAAGATTTCCAAAATCTTGAATTCTTGAACCTTGAGATGGGTTTTCTTGAAAACTCTAGTTTAGGAATGATGATTTCTTGTTTAGATTATTAGAGTATATGTTAGAATTGAGTTGGAATAATTAGAGTATGCTTACCTTAGTGTTCTTGATGATGGAGGAGGGTAGGAGGTCGTTCTAGGGCTTGAAGGAATGAAAAATAATGATTTGAACTGATATGGACGAATATATACCGTTCGGAAAATTGAATTTACGTCCAAAGAAAAATACTGGCCGTATTTTGAAAGACGGGCCGTATTTTGAAATACGGTCTGTATTCCGTATGGACTGCACTATATCTCTTCAAGAAATGGCCATAACTTTTTGCACAGATGTCCGTTTGACCCCTATAATATACCGTTGGAAAGATATTTCAAAGTTCTACAACTTTCATCAAGGAAGTTTTCCCAAATTCCAAATACGTTTTGAAATACGGGCCATATTTTGAAATACGATCCGTATTTAACGATGTAACCCCTAAGTGTCAAATTCCGTAATGCTCGTAAATCTTTAATTCAGCCATTTACGACTTGAAATACGGGCCGTATACTAAAATACGATCGTTTTCGGGCGTAAACCACTATCTTACAACTGAAGAGAAAATTTCCAATTCCCACATTCTTTATCGGGTTTTCTAAGTCTGGGATCATGGTCAAAGCTTAGGTTAAAGGTACGGGGTGTTACAAATATTTTGCCGGAGACTAAAAATGTTAACTTGTGGCAAACTTAAAGGACCAAATTGTTAAATGCATAGTTAAGGGACTATTTTAAACCTACCCTCATAGTTAAGAGATCATTTTGTTAATTTGTGGCAAACTTATAGGACCAAAACTGTTATGTGCATAGTTAAGGGACTATTTTGCTTATTTTTTCTTTACTACTTGGTGTTGAGTATATATTTTTGAATTTCTATTAATTTACATTCGCATCACGTAATATATACTGAATGGACAATGCCCTTTATCCGATTTTTTCTTTTCTTACTCGAGGCTTGAATCCCAAATTTTATTTAAGAATTGAAAGATCTTTTTTATCCCGCTATAACTTCAATCACACTATTAGTGATCATAAGCTCAATTATTTCTTAAACTAGGGAATCAATCCGCGCTTCGCGCGGCTCGGAAGACATTTGATTCCAGGTTTTGTTTATTAACCATAAACACAACTTTATATATCAAATTTCAAATACAGTCAGACCTCTCTAAAACGGCACTCGCATATAACAACACCTCTCTATAACAGTCAAGTTTTTCGGAACGGATTTTTTATGTTATATATTACTCCTCTATAATAGCATTTCACCTATAATAAGAATGCTAACTTTATAATAAAGACGCTCTTTGTAAAATTACCCTCATATAAAAATTTATTTTCTTTTTTTGGTAATATAATAATTAACCGTCTTTATACAAATAGAATACCTGTGATACCAATAATAAGTGTAGAGATTTTGACCAAATATTTGATCATTTAATACACTATTTATGACAAAAAATATCATATGAATATATATATATTCATCATTAAACTATCTTCCTTCGTTATACAAAGTGTTATTAAGCTTAGAATTTGACAACTAAATTTGAAAATTAGATTTTATGCAACTTTTTGGCCTATAACAGCGAAGTATTAGTTAAATGTCAATATTGTTATAGGTGTATAACAGCTATTCTCTATAACAGCTGAAAAATTTCGGATCCGACGACGTTGTTATAGAGAGATTTGATTGTACAATGTTTTCTTTCTAGCAATGTAATCAAACGAACGCAAATGCAACTCAAAATCAAAAGAAAAAGAAAAAGAAAAAAAAGGTAAAATGAATTTTATGAGCATGGGGTTATTTGCAAACAGAGCAAGGACTGCCAGACGAAAGTTTCCTTCATTCAATTATAAAATAAAATATAAAAAAAAAAATCGGTAGCTCTCTAAGTATATGTATGGCCAGCTCATACATAATGTTGTCATTTTTCCCAATTGATACAGTAAGAAATGAAATCAACCAATGTCATACCACACTGCTTTACAATCATACATATAGGCGGGCCAACCAAAAACCTTCTGAAATTATACAAAAATAAAGAAGGCTTCACAATTTGCTAAAAATCAATGAACTAAATTTCTGCAATAGCTAAATACTACTATAATATTTCACACACACAAAAAAAAAAAAAAAAAAAATCTTTGTAGTCTTCAAATTCTAGTAAACTAATAATGGTGAAACTAATACATGTAAAAAAAGGAAAGGTTTAAGAAACTTTGAACTCCTTACGTGCATAAGTATACAACTTAAAAATATGTTTATTACTTTATAAGTTTAATATGTGTTTATAAGTATTGATTTTTCCCTTTCATTAGATAATTAAATGTGATTATTTTCATAATTTCTCTATATTACAATCTAGAAGAAGATTATAATGAAATAAAAAATTGGAAAATCAAATTACACCAAATCCACAAAATCAAATTGTACGTTTTTTTTTTTAATATATAAAAAACTTTCTCACCTTTATTTATTTCATCTGTTTATTTTCCCTTTCGTTTACCCTAACTTTTTTCTTCTTCTTTTTGTCCGTGCTTATTTCCCTACATGTTCATTAGATAATTTCCTCTTTATACTCAAAATTTTCAAAATATTAAAAAAAATATTTTAAATATATAATCTATCAAAAATACATTATATATATATATATATATATATATATATATATATATATATATATATATATATATATATATATAAAACCACTTAAAATACTTATATTGATCGACCTAACTTGAATTCTTTCTCCTTATTGTACTGCTAATCATTATGCGTACTTGCATCATCACATTAGAATTAGAACAGACATTAGAAAAGGTAACATATGAATAAGTTATATATACAACCGGGCAGTGACTGTTTATAAGAGTAAACTCTTTAAGTCTTATGACACAAAGGAAATCACATCTTCTACCACAAGCATAGCAAGTTGCTAATTTACAGAGTAAAGAGAGCACATATATAATATTTAAGTGGATAGCAGTTGGATATGCTCAACCAAGAACAACACTTCAAAATACAAAATCATCAACAAATGATACTCTTTATGGAAATGGTAAAAATTATGGACGAAGAAAATCACATTAAGATTAAAAGTTTCTATTTGTCACAAAATGTATACTTATCATAATTGATGTACCTAAACAATAACAGTAATCCAAAGAACTGCAACAATATTCTATTAGCAGATTCTGGGAAGCCCCAGGCAGCACCAAAAATCTGAAACCAATTGGATAGGATCACAGGTCCTCACGGAAAATATGGATATGAAAAGTATGTGAATTTATGGGAAAAGAAGAGGATAGGAGAGGTGAAAGGATTGTAACTGATCTAAAATTATAACCTTTAATTAGTGATTAAATTAATATGGTAAATTGATTACTACTAATATTTAAGAGATTTACGTCTCTTGGACTTTTTAAGAAAGCAGCCGGAAGAAATAAGAAGGAAAAGTTAAAAAATGTCATTATGTAAGTATGTAACCTCCCTACATTAAATGAAATTAATGGAGTGACATTTGGATGCTTTAATATACAGCACATTTGATTTAGTTTTAAAATGAAGAAAAAATCCAAAAAAAGGAGAAAAAAGATAAATAATATTCTAGGTCATAGACAGGTGCCACATCACTTTTTATATTCCTAGCTTTATATTATATATATATTACTCAATTTGACATTTTGACTGAAGCACATAAGGGTTGATAGCCCCTCGGATGCAGGTCTTACATTTGGGCTTATATTTCTCCATGTACCTAATGGGTCATTTGCACGATAGTCCTTCAAAGGCACTAGTCTTTAATTTTTGGCCCTCAAATTATTAGTCTTTAATTTTTGGGCATTTTACATAAATAACAAACATTTGGGGTTTAATCAAACTGCATAACTAATGTTTCAATATTTACGTTCTGTAGCAAATCAGCTTAACTCCCACATGTGTATTCAATTTTTTTTTTAGCTGTATTCATGAATACAACAATTTTTTTTCTACTGTATTCATAAATTGGCTTGTTGTATTCATGAATACAACGAGTAAAAACTGAATACATATACACCAATAATTACACAACTACATCATATTTTTTGATATGTATACAACAGATAAATGTTGTATACAACATAGATACACCAAAAATTTAACAAATACACCATATTTTCCGGTATATATACAACAAATACAAACGAAAAATATTATATACACAATAAATATACAACAAAATAAAGCGAAAATCTGAACTTTTTCCAGATCTGACCGGAAAAAATTCCGGCGAACATTCACAAAATATCTAGACTGATGTTCTTTTGTAGTATATGATTCCTTTGAGTAGTCGTGACTAAATATGGATGGTGTACCACAAAACAAAAATGGATGGATTCTCAGGTACTATTCACAGTGCTAAATATTCCCTTCGGTTTTTGAAAGTTTTCAAGAAACCCATCCATTGGAAGTCTGGATCATACACTTGTCATCGATCCTATTAGAATCAACACCATGTTTCCAGATCTGACCGAAAAAAATCCGGCGAATACAGCGAAAATCGTCACCACCGTGTAACTATCCTGTCACTCCAACAGTTTCTGCTGTCGGTGGCTCCAGATCCGGCCGGAGAAGGGATATCCACGTCATCAGAAGATATAGAGTGGGTGAAGAAACAGATCGAGGGTAATGGAAATGGCGTAATTTTTAGAAATGGCATTTCGCCGGAGCTCCGGTGGTCAGTGGGGTCGGCGGCGGAGCAGTAGGGAGAAGAGGGGGAGAGAGATGGGAGGGATGGGTTGGGGGTGAATAGTGTGATGAGTATTCTATTTTGTGTGTGTATATATATAGTTACTAAATGTTATTAATACATAAATGTTTGTTATGAGAAGTAATTAAGTTAAACTATAGCTACTAAATGTTAATACTCACTATATGTTTGTTATGTCATGTAATTAGGCCTTAATTTTTTCCTTCACCTAATATCTCGAGATTCTGGGTTCGAACTCCAGCTCAGTAAAAAAAATATAAGAATTTCGCAAGGCATAGATTTGTATTAAAATTAGGCTTATTCGAGCAAAAGTTAGGCCTTAAGGCAGAGGTTTGCCATAAGACAATTTTTAACCCAAAATTAGGCCTTAAGGCAAACCTCTGCCTTAAGGCACACTTGTGCCAAATTCTGCCTTATAAGGTTAAGGTAGAGTCTGAATTCAAAACTATGTCTTGCGAAATTTCGTTTAATTTTTGATTGAGCGCGAATTCGAACCCGAACCTATGAATTTTAGGCTAAGGAAAAAATTATAGACCAATAATTTAAGGGACAAAAATAAAAGAATAGTGCCTTTGAAGAACATTCCGCGCAAACAATTGGTCTCTAATCTCACTTGTAATGGGCTCATTTCGTTTTTATTTGGGGACTAGCAATATATGTATGTGTGATGCATGGGCCGAACATGTTTTTTCACTTTAATTAGCCAGTATTTAAGTTTTGTATTTTGAAAATAACTTTTAAGAACATTCTAATTATTATTATATATAGCAACATATACAAAATATATTTTATGTACCATCACTTTAGTTATAATTAGAAAATAAAGTTTAAAAATTAAAAACATATGATGGAACTAAGTCTTTGAGATGGAAAGAGTTGGACTTTTTCTCATTGTCATGACAATGAAAGTTGTTCATCGATATGAAAAAGAAAATTAGTAAGAATATGAGAGAAAATTAATATTTTGATTCTAGATTTTTTCTTATAAATTCTTTAATATCTTATATGTACACCGACAGGTTGATATCCATCTCAATTAACTAATTGTTCAGATCCAAACATAAGAACCATTATTGTATATATTAAATTTTTTAAAAGCAAATTAAACTAATAAAATATTTTTATTAAATTAATTAAAAAATATATTATAATTTTTTATATTTACAATTATAGAAAAGAATTGTTACAAAGAAATCAAAATTAGAAGGATATATGTTATATCGTAAATCACCAAATTTTAATTCCGAAATGAAAATATAAAGTAATACATTTTATAAATGTAAAAAAATAATAATCAGAGAATGCAAAGGAGAGTAATATAAGTAAAGTATTGACAAAGAAGGAAAACGGGGATAAAAGTCACTCCCTCCCTTCACTTTTACTTGTCCACGTTGACATATCAGGAGAGGAAAAAAAATCTTCTTCTTATTTTACCCTTTACATTAATTACTCATTTTCAAATCATTTTCTAAGGCTATTGAGACGATACACCAATAAATATGGATATTATGATAAAATATATACTTCATTTATTAATTCTTAAAGAACGTGAAAAATTAAAAGTGGACAAGTAAAGTGCACGGAGGGAATAAATATGTGTAGGAGAATTAAAATTGAAGTGCATATGTATATACATGAGAAGAGAATAAATACTCAGTACTATGGCATATGTCCAAGTGGGATAAAAAAGTAGTTGGTTAAATTGTACAATGTATATAACTTTTGGTACAAATTTGCATTGCTATTATTCGTCCTCTCTTCACGTTTAAAGTATTGATAACAAAGAAGGAAAACGGGGATAAAAGTCACTCCCGCCGTTTACTTTTACTTGTCCATGTTAACATATCAAGAGAAAGAAATTTTTGTTTTTATTATTAATTTTACCCTTCACATTAATTACTCATTTTCAAATCATTTTCCAAGGCTATTGAGACTTACACCAATAAATATGAATATTATGGTAAAATATATACTCCGTCCGTCCCATATTACTTGCCACTTTACCTTTTTCACGCCCCTTAAGAAATCATAAATAAAAGATATATTTTACTATCTTACCCCTATCTCTCTCATAAATACATTCTAATCAAAATTGACTATTTTCAATAACATTAATTACTAAGGGTAAGATGGGAAAGATTTAATTAATTTTATCTTGATTTTGTAAATGAACAAGTAATTTGGATATATATTTTTAGTAATGTGGTCAAGTAATATGGGACGGAGAGGGCAAGATGGAAAATTTTTAATTAATTTTATCTTAATTTTGTAAATGAACAAGTAATTTGCACATATATTTTTAGTAATGTGACCAGGTAATATGGGATGGAGGGAGTACTTCATTTATTATTTCTTAAAGAACGTGAAAAGTCAAAAGTGAACAAGTAAAAGTGCACGGAGGAAATAAATATGTGTCGGAGAATTAAAATTGAAGTGGATACGCGTATACATGAGAAGAGAATAAATATTCAGTACTATGACATATGTCCACGTGGGATAAAAAAGTAGTTTAGTAATGTGGCCAAGTAATATGGGACGGAGGGAGTACTTCATTTATTAATTCCTAAAGAACTTGAAAAGTCAAAACTGAACAAGTAAAAGTGTACGGAGGAAATAAATGTGTCGGAGAATTAAAATTAAAGTGCATACGTGTATACATGAGAAGAGAATAACTATTCAGTACTATAACATATGTCCACGTGGAATAAAAAAATAGTTGGTTGAAGTGTACAATTTATATAGCTTTTGGTACAAGCATTCATTGTTGTGTTGGTCCCTCTTGGGCACTTATATATAATAGAAATATGTGATATGGGCCAAGTAATATGGGACGAAGGGAGTACTTCATTTATTAATTCTTAAATATCGTGAAAAGTCAAGTATAGTAATGTGACCAAGTAATATGGGACGAAGGGAGTAGTTCATTTATTAATTCTTAAATAACGTGAAAAGTCAAGTAATGTGGCCAAGTAATATGAGACGGAGGGAGTACTTCATTTATTAATTCTTAAAGAATGTGAAAAATAAAAAATGAACAAGTAAAAGTGCACGGAGAAAATAAATATGTGTCGGAGAATTAAAATTGAAGTGCATATATGTATACATGATAAGCGAATAAATATTCAGCAAGAATGTGAAAAGTCAAAAGTGAACAAGTAAAAGTATACGGAAGAAATAAATGTGTGCCGGAGAATTAAAATTGAAGTGTATGTGTGTATACATGAGAAGAGAATAAATATTCAGTACTATGACATATGTCCATGTGAGATTTATTAATTCTTAAAGAACGTGAAAAGTCAAAAGTGAACAAGTAAAAGTGCACGGAGGAAATAAATTTATGTAGGAGAATTAAAACTGAACTGCATACGACTATACATGAGAAGAGAATAAATATTCAGCAAGAACGTGAAAAGTCAAAAGTGAACAAATAAAAGTGCACGGAGGAAATAAATATGTGTCGGAGAATTAAAATTGAAGTGCATACGTCTATATATGAGAAGGGAATAAATATTAGGTAAAATTTCTCAAATGACTGCCTTATTGTAGCTTCCTACCATTTGTAGCTACCCTTTTAAATATTACCATTTGTAGCTACATTTTGGCAAAAATAGTGTATGTTTTCGCGTGTATTTGTTGCCAACAAATACATGAGAACAAGGTAAAAAAAAAAAAAAAACATGATCCTTGATTTTAGCCTTTAATGGTGGAGCTATTAAATTAGATATTAATATATATTTTTTTTGATGTATTTTAGTGATTTTTTTTTTAATGTATTTTGGTGATTTTTTTTTTTTTGCCATAATGTATTTTCGTGTCTTTTTTTTTTATGTATTTCAGTGATTTTTTTTTATGTATTTTACTGATTTTTTTTTGATGTATTTCAGTGGCTTTTTTTGATGTATTTCAAATACATTGAGTACATTCCAACTACTATGAAACCAAATATATTCAAATTTTCGTGTATTTGAATGGATTTCAACATATACATTCAGATACAAGACAAAAAAATTCAAATACATGACAAATACATTCAAAAAAATAATGTGTGCGGCTATTAACAAAACACACTAAAAAATGCACTAAAAAATATAAAGACAAATACATTCAAAAACAGTGTATTTGTGAGATATAGATTTTTGAATGTATTTGTATTTGGCTTTTAACAAATACACATGGTCAGATCTGAGACACTACCACCACCAAAAAACCCTAATCTCTCCAACACCACCAAAATCCTAATCTGAGACACCACCACCATCAAAAATCCAAATTTGAGACACCATCACCACCAAAAAACCCTAATATTTCCATCACCAACAAAACCCTAATCTCTCCACCTCTACGTCATCTTCTTCGCCCCCATCTCAAAATCAATCCATCACCGCCGCCATCAACAATGCACACGGCCAGATCTGCAGAGTGAAAAGAGAGAGAGGGGTGAGCACAGAGGGAGACGGAGAAGAGAGAGATGGACGGCGGAGAGAGAGAGGGGTGAGCACAGAGGGAGAGGGAGAAGAGAGAGGGGGGCAGTGCGGCCATGGTGGTGGTGGTTGAGAGAAGGGAAGAGAGATTTTTTAGGGTTTTTGAGAAATGAAAAATCTGAAATGAGTAGTGATTGAGAAAAAAGAAAGATATATGTGTTTGGGTATGTATTTTTTGATATAGCTACCATTTGTAATTTAGAAAAGTTAATTAGCTACTAAATATAATTAAATAAAAGGATAGTTAATATTAATAATTAGGTCTTAAAAGAAGCTACAATGAGTAAAAATTCCTAAATATTAAGTATTATGACATATGTCCACGTGGGATAAAAAAAGTAGTTGATTAAAGTGTACAAATTATATAGCTTTTGGTACAAGCATTCATTGCGTGTACAATTTATAAAGTTTTTGGTACAAGCAGTCAATGCTGTGTTGGTCCCTCTTCCACACTTATATATAATACTAGCAAACTATGCCCGTGCGATACACGGGGCCCAACATGATTAATTTGGTTACTCAGTTTTTTGCAAAGGATACCGCGATTCTCCATATTTTTTTTCTTTTCGTCTTATTTTTCCCCTTAATTTCTCAATTGTTATTAAAATTTGTCTTATTTTGGTTATGTCCGCTTCTTTTTATATTTAGTATGTTGACAATTCAAATATCCTACATGTCAAGTTTATAATCACAAGATTCAAAGGATATTTTATTATATTATACACATTTTTAATTTAGAACCACAAGATAATCTATCTTTATTTTTTATTTCTTAAACTCCATGTCTAGTCAAACGTAGACACTTAAATTGAGACAGAGGGAGTATATGCCAAATGAAGGAAATGAAAGGACAATTGAGACACTACGGACACGTGGGGCTTAAAAAGTAAACACACAAGAGATAGTATTAATGTTAAAGTTACGAAAATGTACACATGTCGTCCCGCAGAAAAGTACAATTTCAGTTGCTTTTGTACAACTTATTGTTGCTGTGTTCTTCCACTTGGGCGTTTGTTGTTAAAAAATTTTAAAAAAAAATTATCTTATTTTGGTTATGTTCGCCTCTTTTTATATTTAGTAAGTTGACAATTCAAATATCCTGCATGTCTAGTTTATAATCACAAGATTTAGAGGATATTTTTGGTACAAGCATTCATTGCTATGTTAAAGTGTACAATTTGTAAAGCTTCTGGTACAACTATTCAATGCTGTGTTAGTCCTCTTAAGACACTTATATATTATAGAAATAGAAAAGAAAAAACGAGAAACAAACGTTACCTATGCAATATTCAAAGAAATTTTACAAAATCGTAACAGAATTAACTAATTGATATTCCGTGGCAACAAGAGATTAACGTATCATAACAATTAACAGATTTCCACAGAAGAAAGCCTCTCGACAAGATTCACCAAAAAAAAAAAAAAACATCACAAACGTTTTGCTTCCAATTTTTTATTTCGGGAATATTATAATACCAGTTTTATATATTAAAAATTGAATGTTAATCAAGTTATACTATCCAAAACAGACGTGTACTTACTGCTCGCATTACATAACAATACATTTTGTTTGCTCTCATTTATTAAAAAAAAACCAAAAAAAGGGACGAAACTATGAAATTTGAATATAACTTGTATAACTCTATACAGATGAAGCCTGCAATATAACCTCATAATTGTATACACTGTATAAATCATGTACAAATTTGTATACATGGCAAGATACAGTTCAACACATGGCAGGATGGTAATGGAACACGTGGCAGTAGGAGGTGGAACGTTGCAAGTTGTCTCGTTTAATTCGAGTGAGATGCCCCGGAAACATCCGGAGTAAATCCACAAAGACAATTGTACCGGGTCATTAATAGGAGAATAACGTTATATGACCGGTCCAGATACGGAGCAAGCGTTACGATCCAGAATTAAAGCTGCATTTATTATTCATTATTAGAATTTAATCACAGCTTAAGAGCTGATGTATTTGTACTATAAAAGGAGCCTAACAGCCCTTGAAAAGGAATAAAATAACAATTACTGATACTCATTCTCTCAAACTCAGTCTTTACAATTAGCTATTTTAATTATTCTTTTGCACCAGAAAAGTTCTCATTTTCTAAGAGCCAAAGCATATATTTGTTACACCGGAGAAAACCCATCAAAGTATTTGCTCCAAGGATCAACAAAGCCCAGGCCTAATTATTCTATTATTGCTTCTTTACCATTTCATATATCTCTTATTAGATTGATCTTAATAATTATAATTGGCTTTATTCATTATTTATAACAAATCAAGTCATGTATCCTTTAAACCACAAACAAATTCAATTGTTCTCTTTTTTAGGGTAAACAATTTAGCGCCACCGTGGGGCTAAGGATAATATTGATATGGTTTTGTTCATCTAATCATTATACTTATCACTCTTAAATCTTTGTTACCAGGCAAAACTTAAAAATGACAAACACTAGAAACTAAGTTGATGGAGTGTTGAACAACTCAAACACTCAGGAAAGACATCAAGCAGTTGGAGAGGACCGGACGAGAAACAAGCAAGTCCCGATTTCACCTCGTGGATCCAATCACACTGGAGATGGTTTCATTCCAAGCGATGATCATGAAGAAGAAGTGGTTGCAAAAGTGGATCTGAGGATAGCAAAAATACTGGATCTACTGGAAAAACAGCAGAAAGCCATTGCAGATTTGTAAGCAGGGAAAAATAATGCTGGAGTTAATCCACCCAATGCAGAGGCAGTGCATGGAAAAGGCAGTGGTGAAGCCCGTATCAATAGGGCAGCACCCGAAGTGATGCAGTACTTGGAGGCTCTTTCCAACCGATTGGAGAAAAATGAGAAAGAATTAAGCAATCGGTTGGATCAGAATGAAAAAGAGTTTAAGGCGTTCAATTCCCTGATAAATCAGATTCCAGGAGCCCCACCAGTTCTAAAGGTTTCGGATCCAAAAAAATATCATTTGCCATACTCGCCAAGCGCAACACCTAAACTAATCCCAAAGAGGTTTAAGATATCGGATCTGCCCAAATACGATGGGACCACCGATCCTCAAGAGCACGTGACTTTATACACATGTTCTATTAAAGGAAATAATATGCAGTCAGATGAAATTGAATCCGTTCTGCTCAAGAAATTTGGTGAAACTTTGTCCAAAGGGGAAATGACTTGGTAGTCGTTACTTCCGGAACATTCAATCCATTCTTTCGAAATACTTGAAGATGCGTTTATTAAAGCTCATGCTGGAGCAAAAAAGGACTTAGCAAGGAAAGAGGATATATTTAAAATTACTCAAGGTGATGATGAGTTGCGCAGAGAATTCTTTATAAGATTCCAAAAGGATAGGATGATGCTGCCGGTTGTTCCGGTCGAGTGGGTAGCGGAGGCATTTGCCAAAGGATTGAACCCTAAAAGTTCTAGTGCCTCGTTAAAATTAAAAGAAAACGTATTGGAATTTCCTGCTATAATATGGGCAGATGTTCATAATAGATATGAATTAAAAATTCGGGTGGAAGATGACCAGTTTGGTTTGCTGGCTGGATCAACTAGCCGGAGTCCGAACTGTGACAGGTTAAAGAGGAGTGTTGATTATGGTTCCAGATTAGGAAAGAAAGGTACCAGCCTTATGGACAACCGGAGAAGCCCCGACTGGGGACTGAAGGAAGACGTGGTAACCAGTTTAAGAGAACGAGCTTTGAAAAAAGAGGTTCTGGAGATGATCAATTCGCATCAAAGGCCGTCTCGATCAACGATGTTGAGAACCCTAGTTTGGTGGATTATTGTTTCAACATCGATGCATCTGGGTTAGTTACAGCTCTTGAAAAGATTGACGATACTAGGTGGCCTGAGCCCATACGAACAGATCCTAGTAGGAGAAACCCAAATTTGATTTGTAGCTTCCACGGGACTCATAGACACCGAACTGCAGATTATCGGCATCTTAGATACGAAGTTCCATGACTGTTGAAGTATGGACATTTGAGGGAGTTCTTGGCTAACAGAGTCAAGGACAGTTATGGTAAAAACCAGGGTTCAAGAAGACATGCTAATCTGGGTGAACCAAGCCAGGTGATCAACATGATAATGGGAGGAACTGAAATAGCGGGGACACCCTTCATAACTATGAGAACTAAATTCTTGATAACGTGAGAAAAAAGATCTCGGAACTTTGTAGCGATTGTGTTCACTGATGAAGAAGCGGATGACGTTACTCTTCCGCGTAATGACGCCTTGGTAATCTCTATTATGATTGTGGATTGTCAGGTAAAGTGTATTTTGATTGATCCGGAAAGTTCAGCAAACATCATCAGGAAAGTGTGACCAATTG
>NC_081352.1:53745973-53835289 GCF_029784015.1 Lycium ferocissimum
CAACAGTTACAAAAATTACATAAAGACTTTGCCCAACATTGTTTTTACCGGATACTTATTTATGAAATCAATTGCAGCGCATATTGGAATACATCCTAGGATAGGGATGCACGTTATGATAGATAGGTTAAGTCTGATACATCAACTGACTATTCAATATTCTGGTATTCATCCACAACGATTATATGAGTTGAACCTTATTTTGTTGAATTTTTGCATGTATCTGAGGTGCCTCTCTGCTCCCTATGTATCCCACGAAAGTAATTGAAAGTAACCTTAGAAGAAGAGCATTATTAGAAGTCATGTTTCCCAGATGCAGGCTGAAATGAAAGATCTTAACAGTACATACTGAATATTGCTCCAAGTCAAAGCTTGACTAGGTAATGGTGTCTGTTACCGTCCCCTAGTTGCCAATTTTCCACTATTACATTTTCTTTTCATGGCAATCATTCATGACATGAGTGCAAAAGAATTTATTTTGGCTAAGGTCTTTAGTTAAAATGCATAGGATTGTCAAACACATGTTTAGAAAAATAAGATGTACTTGAGAAAATGAAAAAAATACTTGCATTATTCCCCTTATTATGCCCGACTTCAGGTTCAGGATGATACACTGAGAACATCTAAGACTATCTAGGCAGTAGATTCATGAGATCTTTATTGACAATGAGACGAATACCCACTAACTTCGGGGAATCTTAAGTCCAGTTGATTGACTACCTAAATTTTCACTGTGTTGGTGGGAGTTCAATTCCCACCTTGTAATCCACCACTCCCTATGTATAATAAAAGAAAACAGAAAAGAACACCCAATAGCTTCTAATTCATAGACAACACTAGCTTCTGCAATCGCTAGCTTTAGATTCATCGCCATTACTAGCTTCTTGCTCCTGGGAGTAGAGATTGCAAAACGACAGAGATGACTAGCTTAGTAAGACAATTACATGATAGATATTGAGTACTTCAATGCTATAGATTTCTAATGGGAAATATTTGGGCAAGTAAAAGAAAGTTGCTTCAAGTGAAAAAAGGAATAACTATCTGGTTATTAGTATTTGATAGTTAAAATGAAAGATAGAACTACAGCAGGGGTGTATTAATGCATGAGATAAGTACGGTAATTAATTATACATACAGCGGCACAAGACAAACCTTAGAAGTTAAAATTTCAGAGCTGTTGTATCACTCTATTGAGATCACCGTTCACCCAAACATATCTGGCCAATGGAGTTGCATTCACCATTTCCAGATTCGGTGTACTCACAGATCCCAAGATAAACGTCTTCACTTTAGGGCAACAAAAAATCTCCACTCTCCTAAGAAATGGAAATTCTAAAACACACTTAGTCTGAAAGAAATGCCCCAGGTCTGGTAGCATGCTAAGCCTTAGACTCTCCAAACGGGGAAATAAGGACTCGTTAGTCATTTCTTCTCCTGGTTCCTCTTCTGTGATCACTTCTTCCATTGTTGGACAGCATCCTATGCTTCGACTTCGGAGATTCAGAACACCTCTTGCCACTTATGGAGACATCAAGTTTCTCAATTTGCCACACTTTTTACTACCAATGTTTCAAGTTTCCGTAAGTATCGAAGTTGGTTAGAGTATAGAGCACTTATACTGTCAACCCCATCGAGTTTTAGCTGTTCCAAGCTGGGACAAGAAACCTACAAAAGTTGAGGGCCTTGGATTTTTACAAGGGACTAAAGCTCAATATATCATCAATTATACATGAAAAAAGAACCATGCATATCTTTTTTTTGAAACTGGTAACTTAAAGAACCATGCATAGCTTATACTGAGTTTGTTCCTCAAATGATCATATAACTTACAGTATTTTCCTACAAAAGTCACTAAACTATTTTTTTCATTATAAAGTGACACAACTTATATTATAGATAATCTTGCAAAAAATAACTATGGCCAGAAACCAACTAAATATCACCAAAAAACCAAATACGCACGCCAAAATATCATGTTATCTCAAAAAGCAATAGCAAAGAAACACTTCCTCATTTGAAACTCCAAAACCAGCATGGAGGCAATGACCTTCTTTCTTTTCCTAAAACTTACTTCATTAAATGCCAGCACACATCCATACAATAGTGCAGCAAAAAGTGTCATAATAAACCCTACAAGATATGCCTTACTTGACTTCCCTGCTGGCCTATCACTGCTTGCTCCAAGAGCTAAAATTCCAGCTCCAATAATTAACAACACAACAACAATATCGGAATATGCAATGAACTTTTGCTTGACAAGAAGGAAAGCACTGCCGTGAAAACTAGCTGAGTTGAAGTAAGGAAAGAGGATGTGGAAGTAGGTAATTTGGCTGAACCAAAAGCATAGAAATAATCAACCATGCCTGTGATTAAGCCAGATATTGAGCTAACTATAAACAGTTTATGAGTCATGAACATTATCTTAGTGCTATCCCGGTCCATCGGATTTTCAATGATGGAAATAGACTATGCTCAGAAGAAAGACTTTTAGGGAAGCCTGCAGTTATTTGAGAGCATGACAGCCATATTCTTGAGCCACTACGGATTAAATAGTTTATTGACTTTTGTAGGAAAAAAAAATGTAAGTTCGATGACCATTCGAGGAATTAACTCATCTTATCTCAATCTTATCTCATATCAAGGTAACAGGAAGTAGAGAATTAATTAAAATGAAAGGGTGGAATTAGACTTAAAGTGAATAATTCATAAGCACACTCTAAGTACAAACTGAAAATGAATATTGTAGCATGATACATCACAGGTAGAAGCAGAGGCGGATCTAGGATTTGAAGGTGCTGGGTGTCATAATTTTCTTCAATGTACATCTTGTTAGGAACGTGTTGGATCGGGTTCATCTCTTTTTAGTTTATTCGGGTCAGGCCTTTTTTTATTTGCAAGTATGAAAATTACATCTCAAAAATCAAGAAACGAACATAATTAACATCTTAAACAAGGAATCACACCTATTAACAATAAGGTAAAATCAATATTTTCACCAAGGGACTTGCATCTTTTATGTATATTAAAAAATGAACTTGCACAAGTAAAATAACATCTTCAATAAGAAAATTACACCAATCAAAATAAGAAAAATAATAAAAAAACTCTTCAATAGGTAATTACACCCCATAAGTAAATGTAGAATTAGATAAACTACAAGTTCTCAAAAATAAATCATAAATTTCATGTTTTTTCTAAGCAATGCTTGTGAAATTTCTATCACAATTTAAGTAGTAAAGTGATTTAAATTGAATTTAACAATTATAGAATAACACAATTTTTATAATACACTCCCTCCGTCCATTTTTATTTGTCCACTCTACTAAAAATATATGTTCACTTTTACTTATAAATTGTATAGTTTGAAAAACCAAGACATAATTTACCATTTTATACCTATTTTACCCTTATTATTAAGTACTCCAATTCATTTCTCATTTTATTTATTGCTTATTAAGAGTGTCCCAAGTCAAATATAGACAAGTAAACATGAACAAAGGGATTAATAAACAAAAGAAATTATAAAAAATAAAAAAAAATTGAATTTTGATCTCAATCCAAAATTTTCATTGAGACCCAAGTTTTTCGATTTAAATACTCACAGATTTGAGATTAAGAAAAATGCTTAATTTAAGGGATTTTGAAATTTCTATTTGTGTGTTCTCGCTAGAGATCACAAATAAAATAATAGCATAGAAGAAAGACAATATAAATAATAAAAAGACAAATAGAAAATTGGGAGAGCCGAAAAGGGAATTACTGGTACAAAGGAACTAAAAAGCACAAGAAAAGCGGGAGTCGGAAATGTTTAAGATAGATTCAAACTTGTGTAAACCTGCCATGGCTCCTTTGTCTAATTTGCGACTGAGGATGACATGATTAAATATTTAACCTAGTTTAAGCAAATTGCAACATAGGTATATAAATTTTTTATCAATTTAGGGAGTGTCATGCCACCCCCACCCTAAAGGGTGGATCCGCCTCTGTGTAGAAGCGTACCTTTTCATGAAAAAGAGGATGCCAGATAGAGTTGCCTCCTAACATGCTATTGTTGTCTGTAGGCCAGAAACTTTCGAACTGGGGTAAGCTGCAAAAGTGCATGATTCTCAGCTGAGGGAACTCAATTCCCCTAAGTTTTGATGAACTCCCGCCCAAGGACAGACAAAATAGATACTGAAGACTATCACCCAGTTACTTACTTCCAATCTTTCAAGTTTGGAGAACCGAACATTATTCTGACACTGAATCTTCAATAAATGTGTCAATGAGGAGATTTGAATTATAACAAGCCATTGAAGTTTCACAAGGAACTCTGGTGCAAGTGGATAACAACATATCTCTTTGAATTCCGAAGAAAAAGGAGTTCCGGAGATTCTAACACAAGGAAACCAACATTTCTTGAGGTTGCAACAGGATAAATATTAGGATCGAGAAGATGCTCAACAGAATCACAATAAGCAAGGCGGAGAGCTTTCAAGTTCTGAAATCATCGTTCAGCACATTCTTGGAGCCATTTCCACTTGAATACACACTTCCACTCCTCCTTAACATGCGGCAGATCCAATCACCAAATGGGGTGGTCTCATTGATC
Organism: Lycium ferocissimum; assembly: GCF_029784015.1. NCBI lineage: Eukaryota > Viridiplantae > Streptophyta > Magnoliopsida > Solanales > Solanaceae > Lycium > Lycium ferocissimum. Next base: position 53,750,565 of record NC_081352.1, read on the forward strand.
CAGAGGTTCAAATGCCTGTCGTAATTACCAGTGAATAAATGCCCGAGTAAAAAGGACCGTGGCCCACTTTTAGAAAGTACCGTGTCAACTTGGAGGAAAGAGCCAAGTTACTGTGAATCACATCTGTAGAGCATTCGTTTAGCTTTAGTGCAGTCAATTTTGGTAAGGCTTCCGGCTCCTTCAAGATGGAGTAACTCAAATGTTCTACTTTCCCCATATGCAGTTCCTCTAATGAAACTAGTCTTGGTAAGACTCCAGGTGAAATCGTTATAAGTGGATTGCAATCCATCAAATCTAACATAGTTAGATTGGTCAATTTTCCTATCTCCTGCGGCAGCATCTCTAAGTGAGTACTTTAATGCTGAGAATTTCTAAATTGACAAGTTTGCCAATAATGGATATGTTATTCAATCTTAAATCAGCCAGAAATAGAGTCCTCAGATTTGACAACAGCTGAATTGATACTGGAAAAGGCATAATGGAGAACCAATACAATTCTCCCCTCATGCTTAAGACATTGAGTCTGGTCATTCCAGCAAAAAATGCGTCCTGTAATCTGACTGGCTTTTCATAGAGTTTTAACATTAAAAACTCAAGGTTTGGGCAAAAAATTGGTTCAGGAAACTGATCAAATCTTTTTGCAACAATTGAAATGTGATTGTTCGTAAGAAGTTCTTCTTCGAAACTCTTCCTAATTCACATCATGACTTACCATAAAGAAATGCTTTCCCTCAGATGCAATTGATATAGCCACGTCACAGACCACATCATGCATTCTAACATAACCTTCATGGGAGCCTTTGGATAACAAAAAATGTTCTTTTAGTATTTCTAACAAATGACACATCCTCTTTCTTGCTTCTTCTACATTATTAATTTCTGAAAAGATGCCAAGCCCTATTCCACCATTTGATTTCTGCTTATATTGTTGGGTCTTGTACTTTGATTATCTTATTCATCTATGGTAGCTACTGCTCCTTTCTTTCCAGACTGTTTTATCATGACTTTCTCGCTTTTGTTGTTTCTCGTTTTCATATTATTTTGATATGCTTGTCCTTATCTGACCTTTTTGTCTTGTTCTCTCTTGAGCTGAGGTTGTTTCGGTCTTTCGGAAACAACCTCCCTATCTTTACACTCTACCCTCCCCAGACCCCACATTGTGGGATTCTACTAGGTATGTTGTTGTTGTATGCCAAGCCCTATTCCATAACTAAGTAATTCTTCAGGACAAATATCACAATCTTCTTGAAAAAACAACAAAGCAAAAAGAGGTACCTGAATTCATCACTTTCCAAGTAATTGTAGCTTAGCTTCAGAGGTTGATATACATTTTTGTGCACTCCTGGGATATTTCTTGGTCCTGATGTTTGTAATTGTTTTAGGGCATCCTCCCATGAAGGCTTGCTTTTACACTTCAGCGCTCCTGCAACCGTAACAATTGCAAGCGGCAACCCCGTGCATTCTTTTGCAACATCTTGTGCTGTGTGATGAAGACAACATTGGTTGATAAAATCAGACAAAGGGTGAATTTCCAAATGGTTTATCAGAAATTATTTTACCAAACAGTAAAGGTAAACTATTATCTGCATAGCTTATAAAATCATCCTGATTTTTCCTAAAACATTTATTACCCTATTTAATATTCGAGTACTTTGAGCAATTAAAATAAATTAGGGGAGGTCAAAAATTAGGTGTCACAGTGTGCACACTCTCTTGGAGGCAAGTGAGAGGCACAAAAAAACCTTAAATCTAATTAACTTATACATGTGCATTTTTTAATTGGGTACTTCACATTTAATTACACCTAATTAATTATCATTACAGTTTAAATTTTTTTTCCTTTTTTCAAAATTTCTTCTTAACTTTTCTTCCTCACCGTTGAAAGACCCATGTTCCAGAACAATAGAAACAACAATTACACACTACCATCATAATACCACCATTTTTTAAACCTTTTCTATCATCATTTTTTATTTTTTAGATCTATTTGAGCTCTCTTTTTTCTCATAAGAATTTCATAAAGTGACCAAATTTGATTCTACAAGTCAGACTGCATTATTTATATTGAAAAATATGAGTTAGATTAGCGGTAAAAAAGTCATTGGACATTAAACTGGTGAAAATTGCAAACTCTACCCCCACATAATGGGAAATAAAAACAAAATCTGAGACAATAGTGAAGGGGTTGGAATAAATGGAGTTCGCCGGATCTCATCTTTTTCGGCAAGAATCGTCAGATTCCGTCTTATTTAACTGGCCTTATTTCTGTCACGACCCGCCTAGTGGGCCATGACGGGCACCCGGAGCTGACTACCGAGCACCACACGTCATACTACTACCGTATTAACCTGTACACATATAAACTCCATAAAACATGTACTCATATATATGCAAGAGAGAGAGAGAGAGAGAGAGAGAGAGAGAATATACAAAATATACATCGAGGGTCACATAACATACTGCGCACATACGAGTATCTATGAGCCTCTGGCCCAAATTTGAGTCATGAAGACGGGACGGGACCCCGCCATGTCCAAGTATATACACAAAAGAATATATCGAAACGGCACCTCCGATACATGGAAGTGCTCTGTGCAAGCTAATCGGCTCCTAGGAAGGCCGGTCGTCTTCCTGCCTACCTGTGGGCATGAACACAGCATCCAAGAAGAAAAGGGACGTCAGTACGAGCAATGTACTGAGTATGTAAGGCATGCATCATAAATTAGCAAGGAAACAGGAAGGTAAAATAAAGATACGAAGATAACCCGTTTTTTGCCTCTTGGTGAGTCATGCATGCAAGCTCGTAAAAATATCATCATATCATGTATTGTCTTTAATGTGCAGCCCGATCCATATATCATCATATATCAATATATATTGCCGCGGAACGAACGACTCGATCCATTACCCATATAGCCCGCGTCCGGGATGATATCATAAGATACCAGTTGATCAGGTGGCTATGCGTCTATAGCGCCTCACCTTTCCCCATATCCCCTATATACATATACATATCATATACACATATAATATATGCAGCATGCATGAGAGCCCAAATAAAAGTGCGCTTTATCGGAGTGATGTAAGGTCGTGAACCTCCGATTATATTATGGCGTCATCCTCACCGTTAACTCTCACATTGAAGGAACTAGTATTTTGAGGTGAGACAACCAGGAAGAATAGTATCAATGAAACCATAAGCATAGAAATATTTGCATCATGAAGTCATCATTGTCATCTTTACCGTTATGGAGCGAATCTCGTAAGAAGTTCTCAAAGTTCTTCAAACCTCATCTTTAGGGATGTAAGAAGGTCATGGAAGTATAGAAAAGAAAATTTATGGAACAAGAGTCATGCCTTTGAAGGAAAGGGGGTAGCCTTACATACCTTTGTACCTCCTTAACGATGTCGACTAAGAGCTCTCCTTCCGGCTTACAATTCTACATACACAAGGGTTCGTACGAAGAGTAGATCATCCGAAGTATACTTAAGCTTAAACTAAAACGGCTAAGACCAACAAAAATTGGACAACATTTCCTGTGTTTCGACAACTTTCCCTCAAATAATAAAACAGCTCCCAAACATCATAGCAACGCCCATAATATCATTACACATAAATTCCCTTGGCTAGATGTTATTCAATTTCCAAATTTACCCTCAAAATCCTCCATAACCACAACAATAATACGATATCATGCTTATCATTCACATAATACTTCCTCAACATCATTAGTACCATTCGTGACAAGATTATACTCATATTATACCATGAATCATAACTCAACTACCTTTCAAACCAACATACCATTATTTACATACTTAAGCTCATATTCCATACTTGTTTCTAATTCAAGTTCTTCAACTACTCAACACCATCATTAACATGAAATAATAGTAAAACTCACCTTTGATTATGTAGAGATGATCTTTGGATGAGAATACTCCACTTGAGAAGAACTCCACTTCACTACCAAAGAGATTCTCAACTTCTATCAACTCTTAGGAAGCATTCACACCCTTGATTCTATCAACTTTTGATGTTTGATCCTTGATTTCCCTTCTTGGATATGTGTTAGTGTGATATGGAGAGGTTTCTAGAGGTTTTAGGAAGGTTGGAGAAGTGAGAAGTGAGAAAAAGAAGAGGGAACCGTACCTATATAAAATTGAGCTCGGACCCGACCCGAAATATACGGTCTACTATACGGACCGTATGTCTCCTCCAGAAAATCACCCTTCACTGGAAGGGTTCTACGGTCACGTATACGGGCTGTATAAAATATACGGTCCGTATATATGACCGTATAATCTCCAATTTTTCCGAATTCGTTCTAGTCGCTTTGTTTGGTCTCGAATCCTTGGGGAGCCTTCTTGGTACTTGTGTAACACTTCCTTAACGATCTAACGGACATTATAACTCGTCCTCAAGACCTTATTAAGTATTCATTAGTTCGACACCCATAAAATCCTCCCCAAACATAATTTATACTCCACTTCCTTTGACGAACCTAGTTTCACCAAATCCTATGACTTAAAAATCTTATCGTATATACATTAAGGCTGCCAATCACCCTCTTGTAGTCATGAAGGTCTCGTGTCCAACTTAACTGACGTTAGTCTATTCACGACGCAACGTCATGAAATTGCCGAGGTGTAACAATTTCCTCCTGGAGAGTGACGAGAGAAACGGAGACGAAGGTAGTGTTGCTGAAATTCTGGTAAGACCTAATATCACCAGATTACGGTTGACCAGTGGCCGCATCGCATGAAAAATATAGAAGAGGGAGAGACAGAGGGAGAACCGAGGGGGAAAGAGAGAGAGAGTTAGGGGGTGTGGTGGTCGGGGGCAGCATATTGTAGTGGTCCGCTGGTGGTGTGTACATTGGGGGGGGGGGGGGGTGAGGATTGTTATGTTGGGTTCACAGAAGAGAGAGTTATGGAAAAGGAATAAGAAAAAAATATTTAAAAACCTTTTTAAAAAAAATTAAATGTACAACTGTTAGGCGTGTGTACTTCACTGTCCAACACATAGGGTATATTCCATTTTAAAAAGGTTCAGGGGGTAATAGGACCCCGCAAAGGTATGGTGTGTAGTTAGGATTTTGATTAAACGTTGGGGGTCTTATTTGGCCATTTTCTCCCCAACTTATGAAATTGAGATATTTGGTTCTTGAGAAAAAAAAACAAATAAAGTGTTGGTTTCAGAGAAGTTGGAATAAAACGTTTGGTTGGAATTGCCTATTAGAGTGAAAGAAACGTTTGCATAGTTCGATTTTTATCTCTCATAATTAGGAATTGTTAAATATGGAAGAATCAAAGTTATATTTAAATTGCACTCCAATTAATTGTATGGTATATTATTGGTGCTATATTGATGTAAAGAACTTTTTATAGTTGTAAAAAAATTTAAACCGTGACTTCAAAAAAGGACATTTGAGTAATCAGTGGCATTTTTTCCATTCAACATTAAAACTCAAAATTGTAACTGTAATTAGACACTTCGAAAAGGACAAAACGCCTTTGGTGGAAAAAATTTTTCCCCAAATTTGTTTTACGTTTTTTCTTTCTCATCAGTCACCCAAAGCTAAGCTCGATACTTGGTTCTTGCGAAAGATTAATAAATAAATGAAGTGTTGGCTATGGAGAAGTTGGATTAATTGCCTATTAGAGTGAAAGAAACGTTTTCTGATTTTATACCTCATAATTAGGAATTGTTAAATATGGAGTAAATTTCTCTACGATCACGCTAAAAGATGAATATTCAATCATTGATAAGCTAAAATAACATATATGAGAACTAGGAATGCCATCAATTTCTCCAGAAATCTTTATGACAAGGAACTTCATAGGGAGACTTGTAAATCCTTCAATAGGCACGTTGTACAAAGAAGACCAATAGAATAGTAACCTGCTTCTCTCTTCCCTGGACATACCATCCACCATCTGTTGAATAGGATACAAGGTCTCTTTAGTATTATTGAAATTTATCTTTACCGATCTAAATAGAAGATAAATGCATCATTAAATATGTAAACTGACCTGCTAGAACCACTGTGGTTCATTATTATTTTGTTCAAATCCATCTAAGTTTGTGTGTTGTTCACACTTATTTGCTCATATGTTTGTGCTGCATTGTAGAAGTAGGTCCAGTTCATGGTGGTATACCACTTAAAGAAAGACTTTCTTGCAATCCACCCATTATTGTTGAAAATCCAACAGCGATTTCATCCATGAAGTTTTGAATTGGCTCAACAATTCGTCTTTGGGTAAGTAACTAGCAAAATTTTGCCCTATCTCTAATATCCACTTGTAAATTGGAGCTGTTTTCGCACAAATGTTTGTTCCATGCTGCTTAGTGTATTGTCGTCCATCTCTAGAAGAGTCTTGCAACTTCTAAATCAAGCTCTTGGTACACCATGTCCTCACATGTAACATCATTTCCACCTAGTAGTATATAGACCACCTTATCAAGGCATATACCTACAGGGACGCTATGTATTAAGGCTAATGCAATCATTATTCTCGTGAACCGATAGATTCTTGGGTATCTAGGTCTACCTCCTTATGTTATACAAAGCCTATGCAAGTAAAAGTAAAAGTGACAAGGAAAAACAAGAAAGTTGTTAAAGGTTACTTGTTATATTTTTTTGAAAGTAAAAACTCTTAAAAATCTGCAATATGAGAAAGAGGAGTCAAGTATGGAGTAAATCATAACTTTAAAGGAAGAAAAAAATACAAAGAAATTAACGTTGATAAGTTAAATAGAGGTATAGATACTAATCTGCACATTTAGTCTAAAATACTTTCCTCCCATTTATATGAATCATTAGCATGGGTGACTCGAGGGTAAGGCAATTAAAGCATCAACTTTAGGCCCCCAATAGTCAGGCCCACAAGAACTTTGCTATTATAATGTAACTGATCATCTCTACATCTTGATATGCAAAAACTCAGTATGACATGTCTTATTAGATAACTTGGATGTTATTTCAAGCTAATAAAATGTCAGCCATGTATTGCAATACAATACCTTGATTTTTAATGTAAAAATCTTATTGACAGATATTAAGATTTAAGTAGTTAAATTCAAAATTCTAAAATATCAGACAAATTTCTAATGCCTTTTAACTAAAAACTTACAAAATTGAAAAGAAAATTTACTACATTCCTAATGTGATGACAATATAAAGTGATACTTTTAATTGTCCATGAAAAAATTTATTTGAATGAATTAATCCTTAGAAGGGGCTGGGCTGGGGGCCGAGTTTGAGGAGGGGAAAGGTTGTCTGGCCTAGGCCCCTACCCGAGTAGGGGTACATAGTTAGCTAACTGGGTCGGGCCGGGTTTTAGTTAAGGGGTCGGGCTGGGTTTTAATTATTTTTAAAAAAAAAATCTCATATTAAAATTTATTAAGTTTGATACTTTAAAATCTAGTGGTTGCCAACTTTATTCTAACCATCAAGTTCCTTAAAATTATACTTTGATCCTATTTTCAATCTATAAATACCATTCATTCTTCTCCATATTTTCTCACAATTCTCTACTCTTCTCTCTCCCTAAATTTCCCACTCATCTAAATATCTCTCTCTCTCTCTCTCTTTCTCTCTTCCAACTTCCAAGTTCAAAGTTCAAAAGTTAAATTTAATGGATAATGACAATCCTCCTCCTCTAGCTCAAGGAATGCATCCAGTGTGGAGGCATTATGATAAATTAGAAGAAGATACGATTCGATATAGAATTTGTCGACGAACTATGAACCATAGGTCCGGACCGGGATATGGACCGGTCGGTATTTTGTTCCGTCACTTGGATCATAAGCACCCAAATGCATATGCAACTCTTCGTTAGAATTTGAATTTTGAACTTTCTAGTTTTAACGTTCAAGTTTCAAGACTCAACTTTCGAGTTTCAAATTTCAAGTTTGTATGTTTTCATTTTGCAATGTTAGTTAGTTTGTTTCATGTTTTCACTTGAAGTTTGTTTGTTTTAATTTATATATCATTTAACATAATCATTATTAAATATATACATGACTTATATTGTGTATAATTATCTAATGTAATATGTATATATAGTATATGTATGGAAATATAAATGTTATATTCATCTTATAATTTTGGCCAAATACATAGGCAGCCCCCTAAACTTGTCACAATTTTTCATTTAGACACTCCAACTAAGGGTTTGACCTATTAAACACTTGTAATATATTTAGAATGTGCCAATTGAGCACCTTATGATGACATGGCAAGAGAATGTGGTTCTAACTCTTGTTAGGCGTATGAACGGGTGTAACTTCCAAACAATTTTGTTTTCTAATCCAAAAAAAAATCTTATTTTCCAAAAATCACCATCTCCACTAAAACCTTTAACCCTTCAACACCACCGTCTGCACCATTATTTCTCTTTTATCTTTTCAATATCAAACATGAGATACAAATCTAATCAAAAGAAAGAACACATCATTAGAGTATTAATAACATGTGTTTGTCAGTTGGGAGATCAATTGTAATGTTGATAATTTGAGATATTCAGAGGTCTTTACTAGCAATCTAGCAGCTGTATAGTAAGCTTTTCACTCGATTTTTAGAAGTTGCTCTTAGTTCAATATATCCTGCCCGATGTCAATATTGGAACCATGGTCGCTTGGTCATATTAATAAAGGACGAAAATTAAGAAATCGTAGGATTGGGTGGGGGAAACAGAGGAGGGGATCTCGGAAGCAATCTGTGGCTTTGAAGAAGTAAATGAATGAAACATCAATTAATGGGGTCAGAAACTAAAAAAGAAAAAGAAGAAGTAAAAGGTACAAGTATTGTTTCCTTGAAGATGAAGAATCGGCAGTATTACTTGTGTAGTTTGTGGTGGAACTCCGATAAGTTCTATGCGGAAAATGAAGAAAAGGCGTCGTGGGAATTAATTGTGAAGAAGAAAGAACAAAAAAAAGAAAAAGAAAAAAAGCCATGTGCTGCCTGTTCATTTGTTTGTTGCCACATAAGCAGCCTGTTAACTTCATTCGCTTTATTTGTTCTGGAAGACTGCAATAAGGTGCTCAATTGACACATTCTAAATATACTACACTCAGTAGAATTGAACTAGAAATTGTGTGAAAAGTTGAAAGAGCTTCCTAAACACCTAGAACTTGCATGAACAACACCCGACTATCCTAAACTCTCACAAGTAATGTCATAAAAGGTAATGTACGTAAATTGTGTACGCCGCCTCATTTGACCCGAGGTGGGCCCATTGTTCCGGACTTTCTTTATTGGTTCATTTATCAAACGATAAGTGTTGTAACCATTCTAATAAGAGAAATTCTATGATGACAATGGTAAGGATGATGTTAAGAAAAAGAATATGTCTATGATGAGTATGACAGGAATGACTCCATGACTAAGAGTCTCAAGTTAAGGAGTTAAGATGAGTATGAAAGTATCAAATTAGATCTTGATCTTATTTTCTAAAGACTCCAAAGTATATGAGTTGTCGTCGTACAAGGTTTATGATTTCCCTCCATGTTTCCTCTTAACGTTATTCTTGTTGACAGCCTCGCCTTATAATACTAGTTCCTTCCAAGGTGAGACATGATGACCGTGATTACTCCATAATGCAATCGGAGGCTACCGACCTTACGTCACTCCGATAGAGTTGTAGCTTTCACTTGGGCTCTCATGCATGCTTTATAAAGTATGTTTTTTTTATATAACACCGTGCCTACATGGCCGGGCAAAGATCACACCGTGTCGCCCGAACGGGCGGCCGGCGACACACCACCGCAGTGGGCGATTACACCCCGACGCGGGAGGCACCGGACGCGGGCTCATCACACCGTTCCTACATGGACGGGCAGCTATACACCGATCCTACGTGGTCGGGCAGTTTATTTACAAATATTTACATGTTTTTTTTTTAAAAAAGCTAGCATGCATGGCATTCGCCCCAAGGGGCACTCAGATGACAGATTACTCCTCGTTTCCATGGTCTGCTCAGAAAGCGTTACACCGTACCTATATGGTCGGGCAGTTACACACCGCACCTGTACGGGCGGGCAGTTTACTTGCAGTATCTATACAAAGACTCAAAAGGGTAAAGCTAACTTGCATAATATTTGTCATGGTAGACAAACGAGAGATACAAAGTTATACCACCCTCCCATGTTGTGTTTTATGTTCTCTATTATGATCTCGTGATACTATTCATGTCTTACATACTCGACATTGCTCGTACCGACCCCTCTTCTTCTGGGGTCGCGTTTCATGCCGCGCGTACACCCGTACGATCGACGCCACCATAGAAGATGTTCCGTGCAAGGGTTGGCAAACTCCATTTGTTCCGGAGTGTCGCCGAGTCGGCGTGCTATGCTATGATGTCCGATTCGAAGTTAGAGACTTTGCGGCACGCCGTGGGTTTCGGGAGTCGCTTGTACTATGATGCAAGTTCGTACAATTACATGTTTTACTTGATTTAAAAGCAACAAAGGATTATTTCGAAGTAAATCTTATTATGTATACTTGACGTAGATTCAAAAGAAAAAAAAATTAGAACGTTGTAAGAGTCAGTGGGTTTGCTCGGCTCCGGTTACGGGGTCGGGTGCTCATCACACCCCAGTGAGATCGGGGTGTGACAGGTATATTATGAATACCAAACAGAGCTCTATAGAAGAAGTTATATCCATTTTACCGAACACTGCATAGAACAGACACAGGTCCAGCGTGAGGGCGCGTGTGATGGCCCCGCGTCGCGGGCTGAACGTACAAAAACACCCTCTCTTACCAGGGACCTGCATAGGGTCCCGTATTGGATGTGCGACGTGGGTCCAATGCGGATATGTCGGGTTTCGGGTCAAAACCTCATATTTTCGCGTTTTTCTTATATTTATCCTTGGGGTTTATTTTCCTAACACCCCTGATCACAAAAAATCATCTTAAGGCAGGAGAGAACAAGTCCCATGCCTCAAAAACCTTCCAAGGTAAGTTTTATCATGATTCTAGGTTGGATTCAACTCCCTAATCCCTTTCTAACTTGAGTAAACCCTTCTAATCAATAGAGTTGTGATTGGAACATTAATGTTGGACGTGGAAACCCTAGAACTCGAATTCAAGTTCAAAAAGGTAATTTTCTACTCTCTAATCATTTATAGTAGTGAATTGATGAGTTCTTGGGAGAATAGTAAATGAGTTTAGTAAAGAGAATTACAAAGAACTATAGTAGGGTTTTGGATTGTTGACTTGAGATTGTTGTAATCATATAGGTGATGGAGAATGATGTTAATTACACCTAATTGAGATTGTAGAATCACCTAGAAGTAATAGAATGGGAATTGGGTGAAGGAAACACCATTAATGAAGGTTGTGAAGCTTTATGCCCACCAAGTGTTTGATAAAATGACCAAAGCATGAATATTAATGCTAATATAGAATCCCTTTGACTTGTATTGCTATAGATTAAAGTTGAAAGGGTTGACGAACGTCGTATTATGCTCAGAAAGCAGGAAGTTAAGGTATGTGAGGCTAACTCTCTACGTTTGGGAATGTTAATGATTCTCCCTACGCCACGTTCTTTTACAACGTTACTAATAACCTCATAAATATAGTTAAGCTTAGTTCCTTGAATAGTTCCAGAACTTCTATTCTCTAGTTTCATAATTCATTCATGACTTTCATTCCGAATGTTGTGAGCTCAGTACGTAATCAATATAGACTTGTGGTTGATACCCATGAGTCTCGATCTAGAATACTCATCATGTTTATAAATAGTTAAAGTTTCAGTTCTCAGAATCAGTTCATGAATACATGTCTGAGTGAATCATTCCCCAGTATGTCAGTGTTGTATCTTTCAAAGATGATTCTCAGTTCTTTATCCAAATTGTTTAATGAGGAACACATGTGTTATTGGGCCTAAGTCACAGCTTATATACTTATACTTGGGCCCAAGCGCCACACTTACGCACATATATATTGGGCATGAGGCCGCAGATTATTTACTCAGATAAATAGGTGGTTCCTTATTCAGAACAGGGAGTATTCATATCTTTACTTCCTTATTTCAGTTCAGTTATCAGTTTAGTTTTGGTATTTACAGTTCTTTCTTTCAGTTGCTTTACATACCAGTGCAATTCAAATGTACTGACGTCTCTTTTATTACCCGGGAGCCTGCATTTCACGATGCAGGTAACGATTTACAGGTTGACGATTCAGAGCGCTAGGATTATCGTATCAGCTATTTGGTGAGCCCCGGCCCTCGGGCGTTATCACACTTTTACGTCTTTTCGATATTTCCGATCGTGTATGTCGGGGGCCTTGTCCCGGTAAACCGTCAGACTTTATTATTCTTAGAGGCTTCATAGACTATAGTTGCAGTCAGTCAGATCTTTAGCAGGCTTTTGTGTTAGCCTTGTCGGCTACTTATTCAGACTTTCAGGCTTATTCAGTATTTTCACATTTATGATATTCAGACAGACTTTTAGTAGATCAACATATGTTAGTATTATTTTCGTATTTAGTATGTTTTGTGCCATATGTTGATTCAGCCAACCAATTGATGCCGTGTTACGCTCAGGCCATGGTTCGGGGTGTGACATCTAATATAGGATTGATTCTCGTATACTAGAATCTGTTATGGAAGTAAATATTTGATATGCCATAACTAATATCAATTAACATTGTCATATATATTTATGTAATCATTTTTCAAAAACTGCCAATTTATATATTTTTTTAAAATTAATTCGAATCGGGCCGGGCCGGTGCCTCGATGGGCCAGAACTTGGGCCTGTTGGTGGGCCGGGCTACCGGGCTACATGGCATGTCTGGCCAGCCCCCTAAATTGTTCCGCTAGCCCAGCCCACTACCCCTCTTATCGGGTTTCGTTTCGGACCCAGTTAGGTGGGCCGGGCTCGGGCCAACCTGACCCAATTGACAGGTTTAAGTTTTATAGTGATGCATGGGGAGGGAATCCAAAAAGTCATCTCCTTATAGTGACTTTTGACTTTTTTATACATTTTACTTTTGAATTTGGGAGCGCGAAAGTGCAGCAATGAAATAACTATTCTTCAAATGAACAAATTAAGAAATGTTAAATAAGTTGTGCTTATAATTATATAAATTGGCTTAAATTATGGACGGAAATCTGTTTCATCTTTCTGGTAACTACGTTGACAATCATTATATGTTTAATATATGTCTCCACTTTCCATGAATTTAGAGATTGTAGACACTTTAATTTCTCCTTTAAGTAGCTTTCATATTAGTTCCATAATATAGGGCTTTAGCTGCTATAAATTATTGGCAGAAACTAGGGGAAGAAATAGCGTTAATAATACATTTGGAATAATAGCGATTTTTGGGTTCAAGTTCGAGGTGTAGAATTTTGTTCATAAGTTCCCTTGGTGATGCACCCAATATGGGTAGCAGAATATGAGAAAAAGAACAGTCGGGAAATAATGTAGCACACTTCTACAAATGTTATACCTAAGAATAAAGCTTTAAGACGAGTAAAATTTTAACTAAGCTCAGGATAGTCACTCATAAACATCTCCAGTTTCGTTCCTTCCAAATATGACACACAATACATACAGGGGCAGATGGAGCATTATAATTTGGGGTTCAATTGAACCCCAAACTTTCAATGTGGTGTACAAATTTATATGTAAAAATTTACTAAATTTAAAATAAATAGTAGATATGAACCCATAACTTTAAAAATATAATGGTTCAATGCTAAAAAATTTAAAGGTTGAACCCCAAGAGTTTAAATCCTAGATTTGCCTCTGCTTCTCGTCTCTCAAAGCTTCCATGACCTCTTCCTCTTTAAATATTCTGGATTCAAACTCCTCACCACTTTTACTAGGTATAACTTCAATTCTGACAGGAGGTGCAGGATAGGAGAAATCAACATAATCTTTGCCTTCAGTTTGAAGTCCAATCACATCCAGTGTAATTTTCTGAGCTTTCCTGCTCAGCAAGTGACTTTACTTGAAGTTTGGACACCAACCGTAGAAACAACCTCTTTCAACTTCAGCTCTACCTTGCATTACACCCGCCACATTGGAAGTAGTAGTATTAACACTAGTTGACCAAGCCTCGATGTTGGGTGAAATGTCATGTAAGTTTCTCGGGGCAGCCTCCACTCTTAGCTGCACCCCACTTTTGATATTATCCAGTCTCTCAGATTCACTATCCAAAGATCTGATGTTTCTCTTGTAGTAAAATAAATGGCCAATTTCTTGCAGAACCGGATGGATCACGCAATTTATGACCTCTGCATTCAGACTAGGAAGAGTGGAAACAAAATGACAGCATTGAAGTGGGAATGTTGATTAACAAACTGTATAAAGTCTTTTCTTTTTGAAAAAGAGAAAATAAATAAATAATACTATAAGATCTTAAAGTAGTGAAAATCTGATTCTATATAAAACCTCATATCTTGCTCCACTCACACTTGTAAACTTCATGCGAGGACTTTTCCAAAATATATGCTTTCCTGTGATGGAATACACTGAAAAGAAGAAAAAGGGAAAAAGTAATTGTTGCTTTTGGAACTTTCCATTTGCTTGTCAAGTACTCAAAGATTTTGTGCATAATTTTCTCCAACTTTTAACATAATATTTCCCTCCTAGTTTCACACAAATGACTACTGACGGTTTTGTTAGAACACTGTCCACTATAACCAAACGGCAATTGGCAACACAAAGAATTGGAAAACAAAATAATCAGACAGCCTACTCCTTCACTATGACCATACTTATTACTTTCTAGAATAAAGTATTATAAGAAATCACACAGCTGCTATTAATCAAATCCACACTCAAATATCGAATATCAACACCAAAGAATCAGGAACCTTACCTCCTGAATGCACTTAAGAAAAGCTTCAACCCCAAGAATGGAGCAAAGATGAAAGTGCCTGCATATTGATATACTAAATAACTATGATGATCTCTTTAACATTCACGTATCTCATGGTCTCCATCTCTGCAACTTGTTAGAGATGGGGCATTAAATTTTGTTGTATATTGTTGCAGTTACACGATGAGCATGAAAATGCTAATGAGAAGCATGTAACCTGGATCAACATTGTTGGAAGAACATTAGAAGTAAAAGGACACTATCATGCATTCACTTTACTAAATCTCCCCTTTTCTAGCTTCAGGCTAAAAGAGGGGGAGCAAGTGCCTTCAGACATTGTATTTACTTTGCATATTTTACAGGACATTCAAGGATGTATAAGATTTTATAGAAAAACTACCACTACATAAGCATCATAACTATATAAAAAAAAAAAAAAAAAACAGATTGTGAAATCGACAAGAATCTATCATCACACGTATAGTAACAAGAATTTTCACAGGGCGTCCTTTTTAACTTTTGTCGATGTTAAAGAAATTTGCATCTGAAGTTTGACTTGCCAAGGCCAAACTTCAGACAATCGCGCCGGAAGTTTGGTTTGCTAATATTTTCAAGTTTTTCCAACTATATCCACTTGATTTGAACTCACTTTTCATAATCGAAAATACTACAACAACGAAGGATAACAACTTTTCTTGAAGTTTGCTTATATTGGCTACAGATACAAAACAAAAAAAAAAAAAAATTAAAAAGTGATTGCGCCTTAAGTGGCACTGTAAAAATGGTTTCCCTGCGAAATTAACTCCATTTCAGAAAGAAGTAGCATTTCTAACATTCTCACACTTGGCCCATAAATAGCAAATGATACAAGTGTTTTTGAAGTTTGCCTATACCGGCCATGGATACAAAAAGATTTTAAAATGATTGGATCTTAAATGGCGCTGGAAAAAGTGGCTGCCGCGTGTAACTCCATTTCAGAAGGAAGTAACATTCTGACATTCTCACACTTGGCCCATGTCATATCATATCTATACTAAAAGTGGGACCAATATAAGTCAAAAGTTGATTAAAAATTTAAGTTGCCTGGGATTTTCCTATTGCTAATAATCAATTAAGTAACAAGTTCAATCCTTTTTTATTTGTTTTCAAGGAAGATTTCATTGTTTGAGGTTGAGTTCCACGTGGAAAAGGTTCGGAATGGTCTATTTTCATGTCTAACCCTGTAGGATCTCCATCTATAGGCCTCAACAATGTAACAATTTTCCTGACTATTGTATCAACAGCTCAGGGTGCAAACGCCTCTTGTATCATGATCAGTCTAGCAATGGTTGAATCAGTCTCAATCAATTCTAATTTTTTTTTTTTGCCATAAATAAAGTCGAGCCCGCCATTCAAATTGGTACATCTGATCCTGAATAGCTCTACGTTTTGAGCCAGCTGAAATGGTCAGCTGACTCCCTCCCCCTTTGTGGGGGTCACGACCCTGTCAAAAGTTGAGTGACGGTTTAGCCCTTATAATCAAACACTATTCCAACTACATTATATTCGTGTACAGAAAGGTAAATATACATTGCTTTTTTTCCCTCACATTTCACTATTTATCTTATTTTACGAAGTCCAAAAAGTATCTAAATACAATGAACCAACTTTTACCCTTTCCTTATAACTTTTTTCTTTGTTAGATATTTTATAGTATTTATGTGCTCTTAATTCTAATTTCTAAGGTTTCAATTATTCCCCTTCCCCTATAATTGCTTATTTATTATTTTGAGCTTACGTTCATGAAGTCTTCAAAAGGCTCCAACCATTATGTTTGAGTTAAAAGATTATACTCTCTCCGTTCAAAATAAGTGTTATCTTAGCAAAAATCATACTCATTAAGAAATCAATATAAGTGTTATCTTAGCAAAAATCATACTCATTAAGAAATCAATAAATAAGTACATTAAAATATCCCTATTCTATATATTACATATTTTTTTTTAGAATTGAGTAATATTAAAAAAGACTACTTTTTTAATGCTAAGGATATAAATGGAAATAGTTACCAATTTTTGTCCTGAATCCTAAATTTTAAAATAAATATTTTTTGCTAAGATGACACTTATTTTGGGATGAGAGAGTATCTCCTTATTTTGGTAGACGAAATGGGATTTCAATGTGAATTCTAGCTTATGACAAAAATATTGAAGCATGGTTTTGGCCAATGATCATTGCTTTCCTAATGGTTTAAAGATTTTTGTTAGGCAAAAGACACAAATTGACCCTTAAACTATACTTCAAATGTCGATATCACACTTAAATTTTACTAGTGACCTATTACACACCTAATATATGAAAAAGTGATATTATTTACCCCCTGAGATCTGATGTGGCACAATATATAAAAATAATAAAAAAAGAGGCGCGTTTTGGTTATATATTATTTATTTATTTATTTTTTTAAATTGTAAAATTCAATTTTTTGTAATTCCCACCCCACCCCTCATTTTCTTCTTCACTTCCACCTCCGTCGGAGCTCCTCCACCACCACCACCACTGCCACCCCCACCCCACCCCCTTCTCCTCTAGCTTCACACCACCGCCACCGCCGCCCCACCCTCCCTTCTCCTCTACCTTCACGCCACCCTACCCCACCCCCAAACCCTTCTTCTTCATTTCACCACCACCACCACCCTCTCCCTCTCCCCTCCCCACCCCAACCCGTCGTTCGGCCCCGACGTTGAACTACCGCCAGTTCCGTCCAGATCTCACCCATTTTCGGTGAGATGGGGTGGTGGGGGTGGTTTATTAATGAAGAAATATAATTATTGGAGGATTTTTAAACATTTAATTAGGAATTAATTAGTATAAATATAATTAACTAAAGCAAATCAAATGAATAAAGAAAAGGAAAAGAATATAAATTAAAAATTAGAGGAAGATGGGAGGGTTTGGGGGGGGGGGGGGGGGGGGGGCGCTGTGCTAATGAAGAAGAAGGGGTTTGTGAGCTCGGGGTGGTGGGGGGGGGATTGAAATGGAGAAGAAGGAGTGATAAAAGATTTTTTTTTTAATTAAAATCTATTTTTTTTTAATTATAATTTTTCATTTCAGTATTAAAATATTAAAAATTAAAAGATTTCTGACGTGGTGTTGACATGGCGCTGGTGTGGCGAGAGAGTGTGTAACACCTCCCACCATGTGATTGGTTTTCAGCTCTCAGGGGGTAAATAATATCACTTTTTCATATATTGTGTGTAATAGGTCACTAGTAAAGTTTAAGTGTGATATCGACATTTGGGGTATAGTTTAAGAGTCAATTTATGTCTTTTGCCTTTTTGTTACTATTACTACTTTTTTTCATTCATTTAATAATTTATTTAGAGCCTGTTTGGAAAGCCACCCAGGTAATTGGAATTGGGTGTAATTACACAATTTGACCTATTTGTTTGATCAAGTAATTACACAGTTAAGTGGGAATTGGATGCAATTGAGAGGGTGTAATTATACTCTCCAATTCTCAAGGGGGATTGAGAATTGGTTGTAATTACACCATGTAATTACAGGGTTACAACCTTTAATTCTTGTGATTCCATGTAATTGCTCGTATTTTTTTTTTATTCATTTAGCATAACCGTGTTATTATTCTAAATTTTGAAACTACACTTCTTAATATTGTAAAGAATGAGTCATTAACAAGCTTGACATATAACGAATGACGTTATTAAAGTAGAATTTCGTTGTGAATGAGGTTATTGACTTATGTTTTTCCTTTCTTTTGAATTATTTACTTAAGTTACGTCGGAACTTACTTATGTAATGTTAGAATTTGACATAAGAGTATTGTGTTAAACTTTTTCTTTTGTATTTTGAATTTAGGTTATATTTTCAATTTTAAGTTATTTGCTTTCACATTGCATGTTGTTTGTTTTTCACTTACATTTGATGGATTTTTTTGCGTCAAACATTTGAATAATGTTATGGCATTATATTTATAAATATTATTTTCTTGTCAAACATCCAATCCATGATGTTCTCACAAAAAAAGTCTTCTTTTAAGTTTTATAATTAATTAAAATTAAATATTATTAATTTGAAAAATATATATCAATTATTTTTTTACAATATTAGTTACAAATATACGATTATTAATTAATATATTTTCAAGAAACAATGTGTTATTAAATAACTAATTCAATATCATTTATAAAGGCAAATATCTTTTAAATATTAAATTTTATTTTATTTTTAAATTAAACTAACAGTGTAATTACACTTGTGCAACCGAAGAACACGCTTGTAATTACACTGTAATTACGTTATGACAAATAAACAGGTTGTTATAATTACACTACTATGTAATTACTAGGCTGTTTAATTACTACCCTAGTAACTACACCAATTCCAATTACCAGGTGGTTTTCGAAACAGGCACTTACTGTTAGTGATTTCTCCTCTCAAATTTTTTTCTACTTATATGAAGTTTTTACAGGGATCAATTTGTAAAATTTCAAGGATGAAGCAAGACATGATTATTATCCAGGGACGTGAAATTTTACAGGTTTTAACCAAAAAAAAAAAAAAAAAAAAAAAAAGATGAAATTTTACAGGCTTAAAATACAATTGAGTGTGTTTGTATAAATACACAATATACATAGTCCTTCGGTCCCAATTTTTAATGCACAGTTTCGATTTCAAGAGTCAAATAATTTAATTTTAATCTAAATTCAGACGTGAATTTTTTTTAAAAAGATTTGAAATAAGATATACATATTTGGATCTAGATAAAAAGTAGTATAAGTTACAATAATTTATAATTTAAAATATTAAAAAAATATATAAAGAATCAAATTTTTTTTATTTGAGTCTCGAAATACGAGTGAATTGGGACAGAAGGAGTATACAGTTAGCCCCTTGAATTGTTTATCAATTTCAATCTTACCCCATTAATAATCCAGTGGCTTCTACATTAAACAAGTTTCAGCACTGCACTTCCTTTACGTGGAGCCTTTTCTTTCCCTGATATTTATTCATTAAAAATTCATACTCACTGTCACACTTGAATTTCCTGTCCCTATTAGTTGCGGAACAAATCGTTGACAATGTATCGATCGGCAGCAAAGCGGTTATTACCGGCGTTATACCGCCGTCACCATGACGCAATATCACATATTCGAAGCCTACCAGCAAATCGATTTATGACGTCAGCTTCCACGGGAAACATCCCTGATCAGAATACTAACCCTATGCCGCCTAGGTTTAATCCGGCTGACTCTACCGCATCGTCATCATCTTATAAGGAAGAAGAAGAAAGGACACGTCATCATCAGGATACTGATGAGAAATCTAGGCGGCCTAAAGCGCATTATAAGGACGAAGAGGCGCGTGTACTCAGTGCCTCTCTCCTTCACGTGGTGAGTTTACATTTTACGTGAGGATTATATGTGTAGATTTATGTGATTGAATTCCTTTTTTGGGGATAATGTTGTTGATTTGGTGCATAGATTGATGTATTTGACCTTTATGCTCCTTGTGATTCTTTGTTGTATAAGTAGTTTCTCTAATTACATTCAGTAATTCAATTGGAAAAGAAAACAACAACATACCCAGTGTAATCCCACAAGTCGGGCTCTGTGGAGGGTATAGTGTACACAGACCTTACCCCTACCCTATACGGGCGGGATAGAGAGGCTGTTCTAGACCCTCAGCTCAGAATAAGTGTAGAAAAAACAGTATAGAAAGGAAAATGACGACAGCAAAATAACAAGAGTGAAAATTGAAGAATAGGATACTACGCTAATACTAAATAACGCTACTAAATAAAGAGAAGATGAGAAGAGGAGACGGAGAAGACAAGAATGTTTAAAAAAAATAAAATAAAAAAATGTGCCTCATTTAAAAGTTAGTAGAGTTTTCCTGATGAAAGGAAGATGATGTCTTGTAATGGAAGGTTCACCTTATATACATAACCAATTTTTTTTTTTAACCTCAAATGTGGATGATATGGAGGAAGGTGTTTTCCTGAAGTATTTTCAGGGGAAGATGTTTTTACTTTGAGAAACATTTTCTTGACTGTTTTCCTCTGTATGATTGGGTGTAAAGGCTGGTAACTGCAAAGTGTATGGTAAGTATGAGGATAATGATTTGGTGGTGACAATAGAGCGTACGTGTTGATTGAAGCAAGTGATGTGGGGTAAAGAAGAGGTACTTGATAAGGGGAATTGACTTCCCGATTAGCGAAGGAAGTCATTTCTCCCTTTTGGTGGAAATATTTTCATTGGGGATAACATTTTTCACAATTTAGGGCAACCAAACACTGAAATGATTTCATCAAGGAAAATTCTTTTCAAGAAACATTTTCTGTCATAGAGACACACAACCTGTATCCCCTTTTTTAATATATCAGACTTGAAATTGGTGCTGGGTAACTTGTTTGCAGATTCGGCTAGGATGGACTGAAACGGCAATGATTGCAGGTGCAAGGGATGTCGGGGTGTCGCCTTCCATTATTGGATCATTTCCTCGGAAAGAAGCTGCTCTAGTGGAGGTAAACGACGGTTCACCTACATTTACTCATAATGTTGGATTTTTTAATGTGACTAATTTTTTTGCGGGCATTATAGAGCTCCAACATCTTTGACTTTTCTAAAAATGTTTATATAAGGCTGTTTGCCCCTCAGTTTTGTTAATCTCTTCTTTTGGTTTCCTCGTATTCTATCCCCACAACTTATTGTCTGTTATAAGTGTAACTCAAAGGAACTCCCTTGTAGCTTATATATATATAACTATATAGCTACATGCCCTCCATGATGACCATACCAAAGAATGAGCTAAAGTCTAAGAGATTTCTGACCTAAAAAGCTTAAACATTACAGTCTCTGACTTTGTTTTTAACGCATTTTACCATTGGCAAGGTGCTTAGTGCTCATTCAGCATTCAATCTTCATCTTTTCTTGAATCATATACAACAACGCCTTCTGACTTAAACTGGTTTTTTTTTACCTGTATTAACATTTAACAGTAGTTTAGCTGATCTAGTTCATGCTTGTATTTTCTCTTTTTGCGTGAATCAATAAGTTATTCCTCAATTAATTTATTATATTGCACTTCTTTTCTCAGTATTTTATGGATGACTGTCTGGAAAGACTCATCGATATCATTGAATCAAAGGAAGATCTGAAAAACTTGATACCCAGCGAGCGGGTAGCAAAGCTTGTCAGAATCCGCTTGGAAATGCAGATCCCTTACATATCAAAATGGGCCCAAGCTCTCAGTATACAGGTACTTATCTCCTTAAAGTTTACATCTTTTCAGGCCCCTTTCTTTTGTAGATCTGTATAAAATGAGCAGAAGTGTTTCAGAAAACAACTACTGATTGTAGGCTCAACCCTTGAATGTTCCGACAAGCTTCAAGCAGCGTGCAATGCTTGTTGATGAGATCTGGCATGCTGTTGGTGATGATGCCAGTGAAATTGATTGGTATGTGAAGCGCACTGTCCTAGGTGGAATATACTCCACGACAGAACTATATATGCTGACAGATAGCTCTCCAGGTGTGTCATATATATATATATATATATAGTTTTTTTTTTCTTTTTTCTTTTTTAATGAAGTAAGAAGTTTCCATTAAGAAAGGCAACTGGAAGGTGCCATTTTACAAAAGCAAAAGCTTGGGAGCTTTTGGGGCAAAAACAAAAGCTAGTAAGCTTTTAGAGAGGAAACTAAGTTAGAGTATGCAAGAACCATGGAGCTAACAAAGTCCAGGTAATTGTCAATGCTATTAACAGGGGAGTGAAAGCTCCAACTGAACAAAACTACTAAACATCTAGCTTTTAGAGTATGAATAGGAGTTGAACTGTTATGTATTTTGTCCGATGGTCATTCTTCTCTTGCGATATTTCTAATATTATGGTCCAAGTCTTACTAAAATTTTAAATTAAAATAGGGCTCCTTTTTAATCCTGACATGCCGCACCATCAACAGTTCTTCCTGCTTCCTACTGTTTTATTGACACGGAACTATGTCATATAATTGGAAGGAAGCCTCTTAGGTTGTTCGAAACTACTCAATACTCCTCGTTTTGCCGAATCACTCTTTAAATTATGGAACAAAGTATTTTTTGTTGTAGGAGGCATGAGAACTGAAGTATCTCTGGGCATAATAATCCCGCAAAAGATGTACTCTTACTGGAGCCTTAGTTCATCAAACTGAACTTGCCAATAGAGGACATATTTTGCAATAGCAGTGTTGTACCTGTGGGAATATATAAAATGTACACACTTAATCCTAAATGAACGGCCAACTTTTTGGGTCATCCCATGATATTGCTGGCATAAAGTATTTTTCTTGAGAATGGTAACAGTATATTCATCAACACAAAATTCTGTGTTGGCGTCCAAATTTAGGCATAAAGTATTTAAGATATTATATGCTATAAATGCCTACGCGTTATCTTACAATATCTTATTTAATACAATCCTAAAAAATAAAATGTAAATTATGGACCCAATAAATCACTTCCATCTTTCTATATTTAAGAAGTGTAACATGTCACTTTCCTAACTCTCTTAATTGTGTCAAGTTAAAAACATGACATGTTCCCTTATTAAAAATCATGACACTTTCCCACCCCCTGCCTTCGGTTTAGTGGTAGAGCGCAGTGCGTGATGTGTGGGTTAGGCACCTGACACGGGGTTGAACCCTACCGCAAACAAAAGCCTGGTATTTAAGTGGAGAAGGGTGTGTGGGGTGGGGGGTGCGGGGGGGGGGGGGGGGCGATTATCTACAAAATTTCGAACTTTGGTGCACCACTTGACCTCGACGATTTCTAGGCTATAAATAAATGTACTTTCCCATTCCTTGCATAAAGTATATTAGATGTTATAAATTATAAACATTGTATGGGGAATCAATAACGCTCTTTAATGTACAAAATTTTAGTTTATCGAATCCTAAAAATATAAAATGTAATATATGTACCTGACATGTCACCTTTCCAACTCTCTTAATACTTTCAAGTGAAAAACAGGACACAAAAAAAAAAATAAAAAAAAAAATAGGACACTTGCCTCAGAAGGAGTATTTGGTACGAGGTCCTCTTTTGATGCGTTATTTTAACAACTTTGCTCTAGCTATGTATTAGGTGTTGCATATTTTCCAATAGAAATTACTTTGTAGGGTCCCCTGCCAGATATTTTCTGTTGGATTAGGAATCTTTTGGTGAAAGGTTAAACACGGATGGTTTTAGAATGGAAAGGGAGGTTAAACCTCATAACAGATATCCCAAAGAAATGGATTTCATATGGTTTTGGTGCTTTCTAATAATCTAAGCTTCATGAAGCTTGACGCAACTCTGCTTCTTATCATTTCCAAGTTGCCTTGCAGTCTTATAATTCATCTTCCTTTGGTCTCCTTTCTTGTACCTCTCGTGTACCACTTTTGATCCTGAAGTAATAGCCCACATGAGCAATCTGCTTCATCTACTCTTTGGTTTAGAGCTATTGTTGAAGCCTAATGTTTCCAAATCTCTGGTTATTAGTTGGGTAGCTAATATACCATACAAAAGTTCTCTTGTGAGTGCCTCTATTGGAATACTTTCCACTCTACACAACCCCCACCTCCCCCCCAAAAAAAAAAAAAAAAATTGTCCCTTCTCTGATCTTTGTATAGATATTATTTGTTTTAGTTGATGTCTCTCTTATATTTGAGGGATTTATTGTTTATGCTTCTGTTGACAGATTTTCGTGATACATGGGCATTCTTGGATGCGCGAACTAAAGATGCATTTGATCTGAAGAAGACTGCTCAAGAGGTATTTTGCTGCTACTGTGATGATCTTGTTTTAACTAGTAGTATGGACCCCAGAGGACATATATTAAAAGGGATGTGTAGACCCCCTGAAAAGAGTCTAGGATTCAATTTTGCATTTCAAAGTTTTAGTTCTGAGAATAAACCTGGAATTTTGCAGGCACAACGGCTGGCTGAAGCAGTTGGTTCAGGGATGGGAGGCTCTTTACAAGGTTTTATGAAGAGGGTCTTCACGGGTTGAATATAGTTTGCAGTGTTCACAAAATAAAAATTATAACTTGTGTCTGCCAGCAGAGATGTTAATTTGAATTACCATTGGCATGCTGTTGCCATTTTTGCCAT
This sequence comes from Lycium ferocissimum, assembly GCF_029784015.1. Classification (NCBI taxonomy): domain Eukaryota; kingdom Viridiplantae; phylum Streptophyta; class Magnoliopsida; order Solanales; family Solanaceae; genus Lycium; species Lycium ferocissimum. Next base: position 53,775,536 of record NC_081352.1, read on the forward strand.
ACCATGTGCTTGTACATGTTGATAATATCTTTTGTTGTCAAAATGGGAACATTGTTACAAGTAGAAAGCTGTTTCATTTGTTAGTTTGCTTTTTGAAAATCTTTTCATCAGTAATTTTAACTTGGAGTTTTTTTGTTTTGTTTTTCTGGATTGGAAGGATGGCCATTTGTTTCGCATATTCTCAATGATAGGGAGAGGTTGATTTAAATTAAGGGGAAAAAGGATACATGCTTCCTACTACTGAAATCTATGTCAGAAATCTAGAAGGAAACATGTGCATATACTTGAACAAAGGATCCACAATTTGCTAGATGCTGCTCGTTGATCGAGAGGAGCAATACCCACTCCCACGTCTCAAATTATTTGTTGCTCGTTTGTTTTACCCGTCCCTGAGAAATACTAGTATTAATTACGAAGGTATTTGATCTACTTTATCCTTATTTATGTCTAAGTTATAATTTTTCATTAAATGTTTACTCTATTTATGTGTCATCTCCATGAATGACAACGGGTAAAATGGAGAAAAATTAATTGATTATGTCTTTAACTTTTAAAATGCAATAATTTGAGATAATTGTTTTTAGTAATAACGACAAATAATTTGAGTTGGAGGGAGTATTATTTAAACTTAATGACAAAAGTCACAATATTATTACTGCGTGACATACACTTTTGGGAAAGAGTGGTCAAATACCAAAGAGGTGTGTACAAGTCACAGTTGAAGAATTTGTTTGATATGTACTAATATTTCTGTGAAATAAGGTTAACTAATGTTTACTATATTTATGTGTCATCTCCATGAATGACAACGGGTAAAATGGAGAAAAATTAATTGATTATGTCTTTAACTTTTAAAATGCAATAATTTGAGATAATTGTTTTTAGTAATAACGACAAATAATTTGAGTTGGAGGGAGTATTATTTAAACTTAATGACAAAAGTCACAATATTATTACTGCGTGACATACACTTTTGGGAAAGAGTGGTCAAATACCAAAGAGGTGTGTACAAGTCACAGTTGAATTTGTTTGATATGTACTAATATTTCTGTGAAATAAGGTTAACTATGCGTCTAAGTCCTAAAGAATTGACAAATGCATATTGATGATTATACTTGGATGAAAATGTCCAATGCTGCTGGGGATGTTTGATGTTACCAGTTTATCTTAATGTAAAGTCAGAATGTTCTGAGCTAAGGCGAAGTTATCATATGGTCTAGTTTTTATCACCTTGAGAATCTGGTAAGAATCTGGTAATCTCTATTCAAAATTACCCCTTAGCTAACTGGCTACCCAAGTCTCTAATAGTGAGTAAGGGTGTCGAATGAGCTTAATTAAAATTGGTTCAATCAATAAATAGATAGATCATTAATTCGTCTAGAGGTTAATTAGAATGAGATATACCAATTGAAGATGACCTAAATAATGAGTGTTTCAAAACAAGAAGATAAGAATTTGTGTTGTACACGTATTTTTATTGAAGAGAAAATATAATATATAAAAAGATCATTTACCAAAAAAGGAATAAAAGCAAAATAGGAAGAAAGACATCACACTTTATTAGTATGAACATAAGTAAATTTAGATACGGGTAAGAATTTAAGGCTAATATTTTGAAATAGTATAATGGTTGATTTGAAGACAGAATTGTCCCGAGTCATAATTCATCGGATGATTTGATTTGTACAAAAAAAATATTATGGAGACAATATTTAAATTTTATCCCTGCTTTTAATATGGGGAAATAACCCATATATCTTGTTTCGCAGCCGATGTAGCCTAGTGTATCATCTGTGTATGGATAATGTATATATACTGCCCACGCATCTAGTTTGCAGCTGATATATGTAGCCCACTGTATCATCAGTATATAAATATTGTATTTGTTCTGTATAGCTATATATAAACATTACATATTCTCTCTGAAATACAGATCTTTTTTCCAAAGTAGATTTCGGATATCTGAAATAGCCTTAAGCTTCGAGACCCCAAACAATGGTGGCCTTTAGATTTATGGGTTTTCACCCTTAATAATCACCAAACCCAGCTCAATCGAGTTCCAATCGAACCCACACTTCGTAACCGACTTCCTTTAGCTATTTCCAACGAAACGAGACAACACCCATTTGAGGTTTTACAACCAATTTTTTTAATCTGGACAAACCTAAATTCTTCTAGGGATGCAAAAATGGAATACACACTTAGTATAGGTCAAGCATTGGTTGAGGGATTTGGGGATTTGGAGGGGGGGGGGGCGGGGTGGGTAATCTAGAACATGAAAAGAGGTCGCAATTTGTTATAATTATTATTTATCAAAAGTGATAGAGACGAAATGTAGCTCTGCGTAGAAATAGAAAGACAAAAAGAATTAAAGATGAAGGAGAGAGAGGAATTAAGGCTACACATGTAATAAATTAGTAGTTGGGTTAAAAATGGTGACGATTATTTATTCAGAACTCTAGCGACCAAATTCGCCCAAATTGCTTGATGACCTTGTCAATTGATCTCTTTGGACCCCCTAATCCTAACCCTCGCCCCCTACCCCCACCCCCGATCCAAAGAACATTGGAAACAAGACAAATGTTGATTCTTCTGCATCTCAGAACAAAGAAGCCATAAAATCGAAGAAGCACCAACCCAAAGACAAAATTCGATATGTGCTGGAGCTATTGGAGTCAAAGTGGGAAATCATTTAAAGATCAAAGTAAGACTACCACCAAGAGCGCAGAAGTAATTTTGATGACAAGGCAGTGGTAGTCTTCACACGGAAGAACATGAAATTCTTGCAGGGACCTGTCGATGGACCATTATCAGTAAATTCATAAGAGGTAGGCCTGCTATTGACCAGATTAGGGTTGATTTTGATAAAGTTATTATTCTTAAGAGCAGTGTCAAAATAGGGGCGAAAGACAAATATCATGCGTTCATATATGTAAACAATGAAGAGGATTTCAATAATATTCACTCAAGAAACTATATTAAGCTTAGCAATGATGTATCCAAGAAAATCCTAAGGTGGACTACTATTATAAGCTGGGAGCTAAAACAACCTTAGCTCTAGTGTGTATCACCTGACTTATCATAGCACTACTATGAGTGGAATGCCCTACGCGGAATAGTTAGTCCAATTGGAACATGATATGACCCTACTAGGCACACCTCGCTTGAAGGCTCACATTGAAGACCAAGGCATGAGACTCCAATCCATTCAAGCTAGGAGGATGAACAAAGGAGCATTGGAGACCCATGGAGAGGCACAAAAGCCCCATAAGAAGGCCTATGAAGTATGGAAAGTAGCTTGGAGGGGAATGAAAGAAGAAGCTACAAGAAAAAAGGCCAACACTCAAAGTGGCTAGAGTCGCAAAGGGACATAAATGCAAATGTGGCTAGACGTGCAAAGAAGGGCCAGAGATACAAAAGGGTCACAATTGCAAGCTTGAGGATTGGATGATGGCTATATGTGCAAGAGGAGCCTTTTTCGGATTTCAAGCCAACATCCAACTAGCCAAACAAGGCCCTTGCCTCATTAATTGCATTCTTGTAATAACTAGCCTAGCTCTTAAGTCTCTTAGTATAAATACTAGACTTAGGTTATTTTCATATTTAGATTATGTTGAATAAAGAAACTCTTATGAGAGATTGTAGTTGGTAGCTTTAGGTTAATATAGATTGTTTGGTTGGTTAACCAAGTGTTACTTCCTAGTTGTGAAGTGAATTGCTTATTTTCATCGAATTCAATGTTGCTCATTTGTGGATTCATTTGAGTCGTTTGTTGATTCGAATTGCTTAGGTTCTAGGGTTTGTAAATCCGATTGGAAAGGTTAGGGTTTGATATACCCTTTCTTGTCCATAGATTTCTTGCTCTTGGGTCAAGTATCTATCCATCTACCCTCTTCCATTTCTATTCTTCATCCCCCTTTTATTTTGATTTTCTTGTCCTTTGTTTTTCTAGAGTTTCCCTAGGTTGAATCTTATCGGAACACCTCCAGTTATGGATAAAGCTACAACAACCAATACTAGACCTACAAATACTAAGCTAAGCAACAACAACAACATACCTAGTATAATCCCACAAGTGGGGTCTGGAGAGGGTAGAGTGTACACATACCTTACCTCTACCTTGGGAGGTAGAGAGGCTGTTTTCGATAGACCCTGGACTCAGAATTTAGCAATAAAAAATCAAGTCACATAGGAAAAGAAATAGTGACAACAACACAACAGTATGCTAAGCAAAGCACAAAAGAGAGTAAATAATAACAGAAATCAAAGAACAAGAAACTACAGAGAAAAAAGAAGAAGATGAAGAAGAAGAAAAAGATGCTATGACTACTAGTAAAGAAGAATATGTGAAACAACGTGCCACTCCTCTACTAACTTTCTACCCTAATCCGTGTCCTTCACAACCTCCTATCTATGGTCATGTCCTCAGTAAGCTGCAAATGCGCCATGTCCTCTCTAATCACCTCTCCCCAATACTTCTTCGGTCTACCTCAACCTCTTTTAAATCCATCCATAGCCAACCTTTTACAGCTCCGTACCGGGACATTTGCGCAGCTCCTCTTCACATGTCCGAACCACCTCAGCTTTGCTTCCCGCATCTTGTCCTCCATCGAGGCCACTCCCACCTTATCCGCATATCTTCATTTCTAATCCTATCTCTCTGAGTATGTCCACACATCCACCACATCATCTTCATTTCCGCAACTTTCATCTTCTGAACGTGAGAGTTCTTGACTGGCCAACACTTCGCCCATACAACATAGTAGTTCTAACCACTACTTTATAGAACTTGTCTTTGAGTTTTGGTGGCACTTTTTTATCACACAAGACTCTGGATGCGAGCCTCCACTTCATCCAGCCCACACCAATACGATATGTGACATTATCGTCAATCGCACCTACAAATGCTAAGTTGAGAATTGAAATTGATCTTGCTAAACCTTTTCTTCATGAGATTCAGGTTAAGGTGAGAAATCAACAAGAAAAGCTGGTAAATTTTGAACAGAAAAATGAGTATGAGATTACGCCCTCCTATTGCTTCAACTGCAATGTCCAAGCTCACTCTAAGGAGAATTATAGGCTCTCACACCCTAACTTTCAAAATGATAGAGGGAACATCATTTTACTAATAATGGAAAGACTGCTTATCAATGAAATTCTAGAAAAAGCATAGGTACTGTCAACATCAGACAAGGAGGCAATAGTTAAAAGTCACGCACTGCAAGAGCACAACAAAAGGGAACAAAAAGTAACAAACAAATCAACAATAATGAGGGGTGGATGATTGTTGAAAGAAGAAAGGAAGAGGTTGTGGTAATGCTGAGGGATAAAAAGGGCACACCCAAGAAAACAACAAGACAAGGGAGCAAACAAGCAAGAGTAACTCACAGGAGAATAATACCAGAAAGGATAATAACAATTCCTTCAATGTCCTGCAAGAAAACAAATAAGGATGAAAACATGATGACTACTCCAAATCATATCTCACAGAATGATGTCCAAGAACAAATCACAAAGATACAACCACAACCAAAGACTACAGGGTGGGATAAAGCACAAGGGGAAAAAGAAAAGGAAAGAGCAAAAGAATAAAACCAAGAAACAACAAGAACCTGAAAATAAGGAGAACTAGAAACAATACTCCAAAAACCTCAATCTTAAGAATAGAGAATTACAAGGAGAGGTGCTTGAGTTAGCTGGAGTAGAAGTTCAAAATCTCAAAGACTTGATCAGCAAAAGAAAAAGTAATTTTTTCAAGAAAGTGGCAATTCCAGAAGGTGTGATACTTGATGGTGAGATAAGAGATGACTGGAACTATCAGCAAGGATAGGAGAGTTCAAGAAGCTACATGGACTCCAGTTAGCCTGAAGAAGGGAATTATGAACAAGCAGGAGAATGTTGAAGATAGAAGGAGTGAGAACTTGGATCCTGGTCTAAGAAGGGAATTGGAACTCCCAAGTCACAATCACAGGCCCAAACCACCCAATAGATCTGAAGAGAAAGGAGAGGATCAAGATGAGATATTCCAAGACATAGATACTATAGTGTTACATCCCACATTTTCATACGTCAAGTACTTCCTAAGTCAATTGACATAAACTCAGAAATGAGATCATCCTTGAGATTATACAAAGTAAGTTAATCATGTTACCTTGGAGGTTACAAAAGTTTAAGATCATGATTAGGAAGTACTAAGAGGGCTCGAAGTTAAACGAGTCGAAAAAAAGAAGTTAAACGAGTCGAAAATAATAAGTTTCATTGAAAGTCGGCAAGTTGGGAATGTTATAACCCATACTTTTGGGATAAGACTACGAGTGCTTAACATGCTAAGAAAAGAATTTTATGAGGTATTTTAGTATTATGATAGTCACGTGTTAGTTTTTGAAGTCAAGCTAGTTCTTAAATAAAAGTCGACAAAAGTCGTCCAAGTTATGTTTATAAGTTACCTGAAATTTAGGTCAGATGTCACTGGGTTTTTCTCTCAAAATACTTAGAGTTACGAGCTGATACAACCACTAAATTGAAGGTCTACAAGTATAGTTTCCAACGCATCAAGCAGTTCGTCAATACGATGTTGGAGTAGAGAGATATTCGCATTTTCGCGAGACTGCGCAGCCAGACCCTTTGGGACCCACTTGAGGCGGTGGCCGACCCTTTTAAGGATATTTATGCCTTCCAGGTCTTATACTTCATCATTTATCATCAATATAAGTTCCTAAATACCCCCAAATGCTCTCTAAGAGATCCCCAACCATCCAAGACTGAAATCCAAAGAAAACAACGCAAATCAAATGTTGGGAATCTTGTGATGCTAGTGTGTTTCTTGTTATTCTTATGGTTGCTGCTTTTGGAGGGGTGCCAATTCATGTGGGAAGTTGTTTTAAGGATCATAAGGTAAGATTTTGCTCCTCTTTCATGTATTTGAGGTTATAAAAGTTGTAATTAGCTTGTACGGTTGAAAACCCGTTAGATAAAGATCGAAAATCGTAGTTTTGTTGTTGGTTGTTGAACTATTTTAAAGATACCCTTATGATAATCTGTGATTGGAAATTCATGGAATAAACTGAGTATGTTGTGGTTGCTGTTTTAATAAGTTCTGGAGTAAGAAAGGGTTTAAAGCTATAGTTTTGTTAATGGTAAATCGATCTTGTTGTTCGTTGTGTTGTTGCTTGAGTTGGAGGTTGCTTCAAGGTGTAGTAAGCCCAAGATAGGGGTTGTTCGTGTGATGTCAGGTAATATTCATGCCTCCTATCATGTATAAGAGTTATTTTAAGTCTACGGAAGGTTAGATGGGTGAAGAACGTGTTAAATAGCGATTAGAGGTCGAAAACATGTTTTAGTAATCTGAAAAATCAGTTTTAAGCTTGCTGAACTTTATGAATTGTTTTCTTGTTATTTTGTGAGATATAAGGCTAGAAAATTGGATGAATATACTTTTCATCATGTTATAGATATTATTGAATTAAATTAAGAAATTCATCAGGGGAGACAAGGGTTGTATGGGTTTCAATCCAAGCTCGTCGCTCGTCGTGATATGCTGATGACTTGTTAATGATATATTATATCTTGTTGTTGATATTGTTCTTGTTGTGTTGCTATGGTTGTTGTCGATGATGTGTGGAGTTGGAGGAAGTCAAAGTCATAGGGGAGATACTGCCCAAATTTATTTAGACAAGCTACTAGCTTAGAGCTACGAACTTAGTCCCTTCTTGGCATTAATCATGAACCTTATTGTATTGATGTAGATTGAGTTGTATCGTGGGCAGCTTTGAAAGTATTAAGAAGACAAGGAGATCGAGGTATGTAAAGGCTATCCTTCTTTCTTTGTTTAGCATGATTTCTTATCGAATGAGTCCCGACCAAGTGCACAAAGAGGTGCCACTCACAGAGATTCCATGTCTATGTCATTTCATGATATTCATATAGTAGTTTCCCTCGTTGGGAGTTCACTTTCAGTTAGCATTGTTGCTCATGTAGCTAGTAGATAGAAGTGAGATTGTAGAGTCTGTAGAAGTGTACACTTTCCTTTGGGGGGTACATGACATTGGGGGCCTTCGGGGCCACGATATGCTTGCCTTCGGGGCTATTGGCCACACAGATGATTTCGGGCCTATACAGACGTGCGCTTGCTTACGGGGCTATGATTGTACTCGCGTCGGGGATATGATATGCTTACCTTCAGGGCTATTGGCCATATGGATGCCTTCGGGGCTGTACAGACGCGTGCTTGCCTACGAGGCTATGATTATACTCACCTTCGGGGCTATGATATGCTTGCCTTAGGGACTATTGGCCATACAGATGCCTTCGGGGCTATACAAACACGCGCTTGCCTGATTATACATACAGACTACCTTCAGGGCTACATTGAGGGCCTACGGGGCTAATCATGCATATATCTAGAAGCCTTATACAAGGCTAAGTAGTTTCATGTCGTATTATTAGTTAATAGATGTCAGAGGCAGGTAAGTACAACCAGATTCTTTATTGACTCTTCAGTTTATGTTTAATTATCTTATATTTTAGTTCAGTATTAGTTTCAGTCTCCTTACATACTCGATACATTATTTCGTACTGACGTCCCTTTGTTTGGGGACGTTGTGTTCATGCCCGCAGGTTTAGATAGGCAGCCGGAGAGATTGTCTCAGTAGATTGCCAAGTACCAACTAGATTGGTAAGCTTCATGTCATTCAAAGTTACTCAGTCTAGTATTTTGTGTTTATACAGATGATGGGTAGGTCAGGGCCCTGTCTTGGCCATAGTATAGTCATTCTCTTTAAAGGCTTGTAGTCGTATTCCTGTACGATATGTATGTCAGTGTAACGGCCTTACCGGCCATTGCATATGTTCATCTTGGTACTGTTGTGTCACACCCCAAACCGAGGGGCATGACGGGCACTCGGCTTTATCGGTCGAGTACCACCTGGCGTACATTTAACATACTCAACTTATAACAACTACGAGGAACCATATGACATATATGTAACATAAAAAGATTACTTACACGCAGGAAAGGCCCAACACAGTACCAGTATCAAACTAAGGCCGACAAGGCCGCATATAACATCTATACATATAACACCTATCTATGAGCCTCTAAGAGTAAGTATAAACATAACATAGCGGTCGGGAAAGGGCCTCGCCATACCCAAAAGATATAGATAAAGCATGTATATCATAGCATATGACCGACCAAGTCCGAAATAAGTGGAGCTTGCAGACTATCCGCTGAACTGTGCAAGCCTAATCAGATGGTCCTCTAACTGCCTATTAGGACCTGCAATACGAAATGCAGCACCCTGTGCAATGGGACGTGAGTGAGGATAAAAGTACTGAGTATGTAAGGTAGGAAATAATAACATAAGTAAGACATATATATAAATGAATAGAAGTAACCTGATCCATTTGAGGACGTGCAATATGCAATGCATGAGTTTAAAAATCATATACAAGTATATACATATAGTACATCATCATCATCATATCGTCCTCAACTCGCGTTCGGGGAGCATTATCATCGTAACATTCCCATTGCAGTGGTGTGCACATCTACGTACCTGCCCAACTATAGTGCGGCGCGGTGTAGTAAAATTATGAATACATATATATACAATGCATGAGGAGCTGATAGAAATGACATCCGGGCCTTTCAGAGTGACGTAAGGTCGATAACCTCCGAATAACATTATGGAAACTCATATCAACATCAAGAAGCCATTTAGTGAAGGTAATTTATCATAATCAGAATCAATCAGATAATTAAGACATTAAAATTTGAAGTACAAAGCATAGGAATGGAGTGAATTGTTATGGAATGTTCGTGTTCATGTTCTTGTTAGATTCGGGCCAAAGAAAGAGGAAAACGAACACCTTACATACCTTGTTTGCCTTCTAGTCAATGCCGTCAACCGTAGCTCATCTCGCGACTTATCCTATAATAACGATAACGGTTCTCGTTACGTTAAGGAAGTACTTGGTATACCATGTATATCGGGGTTGTATACTTGTCTTATAATGACTCGGACCGCATTTCCCTTATTTATCTCACATTCTCCATATTCAACACAACCAGTACAACCACAATCATATTAAATTCCCGCCACAACATAACTTATAAAATTACCAAGCAGTCCATACAACAACAACAACATCAAAATACGATTTCCCGCTATTAATTCCGAATTTTTCATCCCACAATTTGGCTATGACCTGGATGAACTTTAAATATATCTAGTAGAGGAGAATTCTTACCTTATTTGCCAAGAACTCCTCTTCTTCCTCCTTACTTCACTTCAAAAAAATCTCTTATGTGCTTAAACTAGAATTAAAACGTTGTTGCTTGCCAAAAGAATTTGTTGCCTAGAAGGAAAGGTCACGTTACTTTCTTAAAAGGGAAAGTGATGTGCTGAATTTTTTTTGCCTATGTAAAATTTCCAAGGAGAGATGTTGCTATATACTACCTCTCATCTTTGTAGATATTAGGTGCTATATATATATATATTTTCCTTCTGAAATTTAATCAACAAAGGTAAGACTTCCATATATATATATACCGTTCTTGCGAGAAGCAAGGGATGTCGTGAACGGTGGGAGGTCACAGAGAATTGACCTATTCATAGAGTGATCCTATGATCGATACAGGATATAGACTAAGCCAGAAAGAAAAAAACCAATATAGGAACTACAACTAAGAAAGAATAAGAATAAGAAGAATTGCTTAAGTAAGGTAGTCGCCATAAGGCTTTTCTTTTTTTTCGGATGCAATATATACCCATTGCCCCCCCAAATTCCGACTAGCGCGGTTCTTTTTCTTATATATATATCTTGCTAAGGGTAGTGGGGTCCACATATATTGATGTGTCACTCTTATAATAATTAATCTCAACTAAAGTTGCCACCTATGAATCATAATCTATAGTCATGTTATGCTTCCTCTCATTATGACACTCCGGAGTGGTGGCCATTCAACATTATCTACTTTAACATATTATTTAATACACTTCATATACTCATTGTCATGATCATGTGATATAACACTAGTCCATAGCCCCTTTTGGTACACTCAAAATATTATTTTCAATCACCGTCATCCACTTTTGAGTCTTAAATAATTTCGGGACTTCATCCAAACCACCTATAAGCTTGGGAGTAACCTCATTGTCCCCTACTTATGTCTTTTAATTTGCAGGCTTTCTAACACATGAAAATACGGGATGTAACATCCTCCCCCCTTTAGGAACATTCGTCCTCGAATGTAGAGGTATATTAGGAGGGTAAACTTATTAGGAATCTTACGAAAATTTTGACAGAGCCTCCCCTGTAATCAAGCACTATTCAAGACCTGCAAACAACCAAAACCCAACCTACGTGCTTTGCAGGGCCATACAAATATCATCTATATACATGTCCCTACACAGTCAGCATATATTGAATGTAAACATCGCAAGACCTTCCGTTTGAGCATCTGTCCATGGATGAAAGGTTGTACTAAATGTGATCACTTAGGCAAGGACACATAACCTCTTTAGCCTCACTTCATGGCGTATCAATCTTTACACACGAAGACGTTTGCACATACTATTCTAGGATCCTATTTGGTACCTTCCAATTTGTACTCCATTCATCTGGCATTCGTCTTACCCTATAGGAAGACTATGTTCATCTATGTCGATAAGATTCATATTTAGGGACGTTCTACAACCCAATAATGATAATCCGAATGCCACCAACACGTTTCACCCTAAGTTGGGAACTATAGATCCATAATGATTGCCTAATGTCGTTGATATGATTTACCTTAAGTAATGATTTCGAATTCATTAGCGAGACTCTGGAACATATCTGTTAAACTAGACCGCAATCGACTCTAACCATATGATTGGTTCTCCTTATATTCCAATTTTTCGTTAACAATCATGAAATACGTATAATTCATCTTAAGGAGGGGTTATGTTCCCATCTAAAGGCCATCCATATGATTTATTCTTTTGACGTCATGGTACATCTCAATTGATCCTGGGTGATTAGGATAACGAGAGTAATGTATCCCTACCAGGATTTAATGTCATAGTCCCACTACATCTACAACATATAATTGGCTTGGCATTTTAGAACCACATCTTTTTCTCCAACTCACATGTTGTTACCTCATTCCATCATACTTCTTTCTTTAACACACAAATCAAGGGAGGATCTTTTTATTGCTGCCCTTTCTTTTACAAATGATGGTGTCGTATTTCTAAATGACAACACTTGCCATATTCTGATTTCAGCAATCGGACTCCTAAGTGGTCAACCGGCGTAACTTGGCTAAATCCCCCTTCTCAGCCTAAGTAGACTAGGCTGGTCATAAATTTGAGACTGACGGTATCAAGTACAACGTTAGCTTGCTCGGATGACATAGGATGTCAATATTATAATTCTTTAATAACTTGAGCTACCTCCTCCCTGATTTACATTTAGAAGGGCTTCCTTGGTCATGCTAACTTGCGAGCTTTCCGTAGCACCTCAGGTGAGTTGAACCACCTATAATTACCTCCAGCTGCTTTCACCTTCTCCCTTATTCTAATAGTGTTTCCTTAACAATAAACTTTAAATGCTTGCCTTTTATCTTAAGCTCAATGGTCCCTTTTGTATTTGAAGCATGCACATTGAACTTTAACGACCATCACTTTTGTTAAAGTATCCTTAGGGTTGCAACTGTGTCCTGCAAAACTGAAATCTCATGCACTCGAATCCTTTATGTAGTCCTGTAGGGTCTAGTGGTTCATCTTTGACCTCTTGTCTGGCCACACCTAGGCTCTTCACAAGTCAATTATTGGTTGCTCAGGTCGAGCTAGCTTTTAAACATTAATTTTTAAAGAACTTCTCTTGAGCCTTATCTCTCCTGCTTCGCTTATTTTTCATAAATCTCTAAGTTCTCAATGCCTAACTGTACTGACTATCGGTCGGTATCCCTGCCAAGTTTACTACCATCTCCTTCCTAGCGCTTGCACTTACTTATTATTCTAAAGCCGTGGCACATTGGTAGGGCTTAAACTACTACTATCTCATGTGCTTCTCACCTTTATCTGCAATTCTTATTGCCACTAGGCTATTAAGCATTTCTATAATCTCATCTCAATGCTTTGATGTGTTACCTTTCCCCCTTGGGAGAATAGCTAATATCTCATGCCCAAACATTCTATCCTAATATCGTCACATTGCTACCTTTCCACTTTTACCAATTCTTCATACGTCTGATACTTTTCGTTCGCCTTACTTTAACCTTCACTTATTGGGAATAATTGAATCATTTACATGCATAGGGTGCCACTTATTCGCAATTAGTGGTCTTGATCTCAATGAACTTAAATTTCTACTCACTATGCGTGTCTTAAGGTGGTCGCCCTTATTAACTTTCAAGGGTCGCTCTTCTATCGTACACCTTTCACTGCCTAATTGCTTACTAGAAAATGTTGTAATGCCCATTACTATCGAAGACTCCCGAGATCCTAACTCGTATTCAGTTTAACTTAACCACCATTGGTATCTCCTAAGATGGGGTGCTAAGTCGGGCTGCTTATAACTCCTACCTGAGTAGCCGACACTTTTCATAATGAAGGCATAGCCTCGTGACTTGCATCCTTTATACTCTCGACACTTGGCTCTTCTTGCTTTTTTTTTTAATTTGACCATGAGTCTTGTTGCACTGTCGCGCCTATCTTACGACATTCACTCGCTTCTTATATCTATTCCTTACACTTCACTTATTCTACCCCCCTCTACTAACTTTACCATCTTATCTTATTCTTTAAAATCCCAACAAGACGTCCTTTCGTTTCTAGCTTCTCTTCTCCTTGGCCAAGCTTGTGCTTTGGTTGTTTAAATCCTCTCTTTTATTGGTAGCAAAAATCATACAGAGGCGAGTGCGTATCCCATGAACAAATATTCAACTATCTAGCCCCCTGCGTTGCCTAATGCTTTAGTAGTCGTGCCTGACTATACCATCCTTAAACACGCTATACATGTACACTGCCTAAGGAGGGACTACAAATATGGTCCTCGGCAGTACCATTCAATCCAACCGTTGTCCCCAATGCTAATGATTTCTATAACTCGTACTAGATTCTGAAATCCCATTCCTTCCTAAAGCCGCGTTCGTTGAAGTCCAGAGGTTGTAACTGAAACGAGTACTTCTAACTATGCTCTTATCACTGTTGGAAGAAGAACCGTACCACTCGCATTGCTTCGTCTGAGCTTCAGCTACTTACAAATCTTCCTCTCTCGGTAGCTCGTGCTTTTTCCACCTTACCTATTTTCCTTTCAAACTTTTTATCTTTCCTCCTAATGTCCCTTCTAACCTTTTTTTCTCCCACACACAAATGAGGTGAATGTTCACATTCTGATATCCTGACTTCATGCTTGCATATCTCATGCACGCATGACCTGATGAAGGCTTTACATTCATTTTTACCATAAACATGAGGTCAAATTGAGTCCTTATGACTTCATTCTTTCCACAGCCCCCCGTCGAACATCTGACTAGTCGTTCGTATCTTAGTCGCAGGGATCAACATATCGTGTAAGGAATATTAGGAAGGGACTTCTTATAACTCAGCTCTATCGCACGATCTAGATCAAGAAAGAAAGGATACAACCCTAAATGTCCTTTAGCATCCTGCTTATAAGTGTGGCGCGCTATACACCCATAAAAAGACTCTACTAGACATGGCTTATAGACATCCCTAGGATAGACCTTCTCTAATACCACTTTGTCACACCCCAAAATGAGAGAAATGACGAGCACCCGACTTTATCGGCTGAGTACTACCTAGCATACATTCAACATACTCAACTTGTATATATATCGCCCGATATATATATATATATATATATATATATATATATATATATATATATATATATCGCAAGCCGACCTTGCTGCTATTATTGTATACAAAAGATCACAAAACCGACATGGACAAAACAATTGTACCAATATCAACTAAGACCGCATATAACATCTATACATATAACACCTATCTATGAGCCTCTAAGAGTAAGCATAAACATAACATAGTGGTCGGGATAGGGCCCCGCCATACCCGAAAGATATAGATAAAGCATACCAAAACTGAGCAAGTTCGGAACAAGTGGAGCTGGCATACTATCCGCTAAACTATGCAAGCCTAATCAGATAGTCCTCCAACTGCCTATCACGACCTGCAGCATCAAATGCAGCGCCCCGTGTAATGGGACGTGAGTGCGGATGAAAGTACTGAGTATGTCAGGCAGGAAACAATAACATAAGTAAGACATATATATAAATAAATAGAAGTAACCTGATCCATCTGAGGACGTGCACTATGCAATGCATGAGTTTAAAATCATATGCAAGTATATACATATAGTACATCATCATCATCATATCATCCTCAACCCGCGTCTGGGAAGCATCATCATCGTAACATGCCCATTGCAGTGGTGTGCATATCTACGTGCCTGCCCGACTGACTACAGCGCGGCGCGGTGTAGTAACATAATGACTACATATATATACAATGCATGGGGAACTAATACAAATGACATCTTGGCCTTTCGGAGTGACGTAAGGTCAATAAGTAGAAATATGGAATAAGTGGGGTTCTTAACAATGATGTGAATTAATGGTTGAAAGTGGATTCCTATACATGTGTTATAAAATCTGGTCTAAGTAATCAAGAAATAGAACTAGAAGACTCAGAGGCACTTTAGTTGGTCTGTTCATTACTTGGAGTTGTTTAAAATGGATTGTGTGTATGAAACTAACCCTGTGTGATCCCTAAAATTAGACATTGGCTCTCTATTAAATAACTTGGAGTGTGAAGCATAGGAAAAGATAAAAACAAAATGGATACTAGTTTTAACCCCTCTGATCCCGTGATGCGTTGTTCCTTTTCCCCATCTCTGTGTGTGACCTTGTTCCTCCTTCTGACTAAGTCTATATAATTTTTTTTTTGCACAAACTAATCATGATTATTTTGGGAGTTGCGACTGATAAGAAATGATGCTATAAGATTAAAACAGGGTGAAATGATTTTGTATTCAGAGAATAGATGTGACTCGTTGTGATCCTGTCTTGATTTGCATTGTCTTAAAAAGATCAATCTTAAGTTTTATGTCTATACGGTCTTTCCTTTCTATTTTGTCACTTCCAGAGGGTTCAAAACGGTCTTATGATTAAGGTCCTAGGCTAAGTTAACTGGAATTGCTTACTTATGTCAATGTCAACTAGGTGTTGGGATTTAATTTAAAAGATGGTGCTAAGCTAACCTTAACCACAGGGGCCTTAGTGGTTGTCACTGGAGCATGAGAGTGGGGTAAAGAGAGGGAGTTGTCTTAGGAGAGTAAAAGGTGAGCCTGGGCATGAACTGGAAGTAATGACCAGTGGAGCTCAAGATCCCTTTTTACTGAAAGAAGGATTCAGGATAAGGGTTGGGGAGGTGATGACCTCACCCTATCCTATTTCCCTTTCAGGACCCTGAGGCTCCTTATTTCTTCTGAAATCTATTTCCATGACCACGGGACACTCAAAAGTCCCAGTTGGGTTAGGAAAGCTTAACCATATCTCGGAGAATCCTATTGAAACACTATGCCATTTAAACCAAGTTAAAATTAGGATATAGTGTCAAAAGTTATACCATTGCCAGAGTTCTGGGGTAGAATAATTAAAGTCTAATCTGTGTTATTGGTAATAAAGCATTAGATTGAGGTTGATTCAAATAATGGTGTTTATGGATTCATGAGTGTCCAATTTCAAGCTATGAACCACTTGACATAGGGAACCCTTTTTAAGACATTTCAAAAAGTGGATTGGGAAGAGCCAAGTCCAACTTGGCTCATAGTACCTCTCCTCCTAATAAGGAGTGTCATGTCATGCCCCATAAGTAATAAGGTGTGTGCTTTCCGTATAAGTGCATTTGACTGTATAAACCTATCATTAGATCAAAGGGAGAGGGGTGCATTTGAGTCTGTTTTTGTTCACATAAGTCTGATAAGGGCAAAGGTGGCATCTATTTGTAATAACAGATTTTCTCTGAATTTGGATTTGATGAAATGAAACCTGGATGGTCAAATTATTGTTTCTAAAAGTAAACACGGAAACCCTTATAACATGTTGATTCGTCTTGAACTCTTCTGTGTCCTCCTCTGTCTGTAGAGTCTATTTTCCATTCTCTATCTCGTACAGTTCTTGCTTAGTGGAGTGAATTAGTTTAAGGTTTGAGGGATTTCTCTTTTGATTTTTCATGGAAACTGTCTAAGTTTGATGCTCTTTGTCATTACTTTGCTTGTCCAAATTGGTGTGAAATCTTGAGTACTCTGGGTTGCTTGACATTTCCCTTAGGCTTTGAGAAGTTGATAGGTTCAGCTTGAATTGTGATATCTGTGTTTTCTTGTTTTTCCTGAATTGATGTATGTTGCACCTTCTCTACTTCTATGCCTTTGATTGAGCCTCTAACTGTCACTTTGGTGTTGCTTTTTTTCTTTTTGTTTTGTGCTCAGTCTATCAACTGAGTACACATCTGTACTTGCATTGGATTACTCTGTCTAGAATCATGAATAATTTTATGCCTGATAAGAATCCTTGTAGTTTGTCCAAATTAGTCGATTTGCTATTGGAGACTGCAATAAGCTTAAATAAATCATTTACATCAAGTTAGTATAACCAGCTTTGAACTAGCGACAACCTTAGCCTAGGTTTGGATATTGCTTTAATGACAAAAGAATCGAGGATAGCACACTTGAATCATGAACTTGGGGTTTATGTCTGAGACTTAAGATTAGATATACATGAAGGATGTATTGTTTGGTAAAGAAAGGGTGGCATATACATATGGTTTACACCTGATACACACACGTACATCTTAGTGTATTCGTTGTACAGTGGAATAAAATTGGCTTTAAAAATGAATACAATGAGAGATAGAATTTATTAGACTTGAAATTTATTCCAACGTGGACTTAGCCTTAATCTGGGCCTGGCCCATTTCGTTTTGTATAAGAATAGGTCCATGCTTACACTTAGTTAAATAAAAGGACTCGGGCAAAACTGAGTGTACTTATGGCCCTTCTGGGCCCAATTTTGAAGCTATACGAGTCATTTTATGAATGTACATATGTGTGTATATATGTTTGATAAATGCAGTAAATATTTGCTAACCGGGTTTCCCCTTTTGTTTCCTCCTCTTCACTACATTGGCCATTTGGGCCTGGTCAAACAAAGTCTATAGACTATTTTTTTCAAATTTACGGTCAAGTCCAAACAAAGAAATAAAGCCATATCGGAGAAAAAGCGATGAAGGCCCAGCCATGGGTGAAAATGGCCAACTAGGGGCTTGGTACACCCCTAGCCTAACTCTTCTTTTTATTTTTTATTAAATCTATATTGTATTCATTGTACTTGTAAAAACTTGTATTATAGTGGAATCCTTATATTATGAACTAGACATCTTAGGATAACGGTGCTTATGCCGTTTAGATGACTTGGGGTCCCCAAGAGATTTTTCAAAACCCGTCGAAACATAACATTTTTCAAATGCGATTAAATGGTTAAGCTTCGGATAAGAAATGGCAACGATTTTGCAAACCCAGATTTAGTGTAAGGATTTTCGAAGCCTAAATGAACAACAAAATAAAGGCTTTTGATACAAGTTCAAAATGGATACAAAAGGTTTCAAAAACCACAACATTATATCATTTCTTTAAGACCAGATCAGTTTTACAACAACGTATTTTAGGAAATAAAACCATTTTTAGATAGAAAATAAAGTAGATCAATTTTGGGCAAGCCCAAACTAAAATCGATATTTTGGGCCTAAGCCCAACTGGGCTCTTTTATCAGAACACAAAGGAAAGAAAGAATGACTTTGGGCCAAAAGTCCACTTATTTAAAAATAAAACCGTGTACAGTTTTTTGCCACTTTGGCATACTTTCTTCTTAAGTGAAATGTTCTGGGCCCAAGCCCAGAAATCAAGACCATTTTACCAAACGTACAAGTTTATAAACAAGCATTAAAAACTATTTTTTTTTCAGAACTGACTTTATTCAAATAAAATGACATGCATTTTTAATACGAGGTTTAAGATAAGACATTCTAAAACATACTATAAGTTGCCCGAAACAAAGTGTGGATTAAGCATGAATAAAAGAGGATATATACTTATATATACAAAAATCTAAATATTCTATATATTTTTCTTTACAAATAAAATATACTTTCCTTATACGTAAAAAGAGTTTATTTTTATCCGAATATTATAAATCAGAACCTAAAGTACCCATATATAAGGAGAATATATTCAAATTTTGCCAAAAAACTAAATGATATGCAATAAATGACAAAATTTAATGTGGAAATCAAACACTTAATAAGCAGTTCATGCAAAAAATCACATATTGGAATTTGAAGGTCAACCGTATAGTACAGATCCTTAATACGAGGGTGCCTAACACCTTCTCTAGGGGATCATCAGAAGCCTTGTCTAGAACTCTGGATTACGAAGGATTTTTCACGGTATTTGAGTAAAATCCTTCAACCCGGTTTTCCTAATTTTCTAAAAATTAGGTGGCGACTCTTTTTCAAAATAAAGTCCGAAAGAGCACCAACAAACTCGTAGTAGCTTTTATACACCCGCGTAAAAGTGAACCGTAACAGTATATACACACTTCTTTAGTAAGGATACGTGACCTATGGGGGAATCACGAGACCCATACCCTATCCAGAACCAGTTCCCATTGGGTGCTCAGCCAATTCGGCTATCAATCTTAGTACTCAGCCCTATTTAGCTACCATTTGCATCACTCCGCTTGGAATTATTTTCCATCAGGTATCACCATATGTATCTTCAATTGTAATATGCATGAGATACCATATGAAAGCATGAATGTAACATGCACATAATAAGCAATAACACTATAAAATGTATAGGCTCAAACTAGCTCTTTTTCATCATTTTAAATAAGAATTCCGGAGTGATGTGAACGTATAAGAAATCAATGAAGAGATTCATACTCACATAAGTAATCAAATCAACAAGATCAATTATCAGCTAATGCCCACATGTTTTGGCATTCTTTCATTAAAATTAACAATTCATGTACGATGCATTTACTCAGACAGGGCACCGGTGCAAGTGCTCGTCAGCTCACAAGTACGGAACCCCCATTTTACCCATTCCTTTTAACATTAGTTAATTACAAACCAAACACTACAAATAGAGTCAAGTAAGGTCTCAACTAGCCTTAAATATGGAGTACGAAGCTCACAACGCGGTCTTGCCTATTCTCAAATCACAATAAGTTTAAATACGTAATCTACATAAGCATACGAATATGTAGACACCCATATCGATATATAAACTTCCCAGTCCAAAAAGTCAACCCCGAGCCCCTGAGGTAAAAAGTGGATTTTTATTTAAAAATCAGTTTAGCCATAACTTAAAATGTCTAAATCCAGAAAATGACTCAAATCCAACTTAAAATCGACTTCCAAATCAAAGAGTTTCATAATCTTAACTTTAAGATTACATGATAAATTAGCAAAAGGGAGGTTAGATTCTTACCCCCATGACGAAACTCAAAAATTCCCTCCAAGATCTCCCAAATCCGAAGTCTAGAGCTTATGTTATAAAATGAAATGTCAACTCTCATTTTGGGGATTTAATCAATGTTAGGAACAGTACCATCTTCACGATCGTGAGGACCTCCCGCGATTGTGAAGGCTAAAACCTAACCCTGTCCAAAAGTGTTCTTTGTGATCGACGTACCCACCACGATCGTGATGCTTTTCTTCGCTGCCCTTCGAGATTGCTACACTATCTACACGAGTGCGTAGGCCAAAATTTCACACCTGACACTAGAAAATTCTGGTGTTTGCCAAATTTTGAAGCAACACCTGAAACTTATCTGGAACCCTCTGGACACAATTCAAATATAAATACATAAAACACATTACGAACATGCTAGAATTCTCAAAATACCTATTCGGGGTCATCTTGACCCGATATTAGTAGTGGTCAACTCAAACTTATGAACTTAAATAGTTTGTCAACCAAGGGGCGAAAACACTCCCGAGCCCCTCAGAATCTGTAACTATCTAACTAAGTCATGAATCGTATTTCAAAACTAACAAAACTATCCACACTCAAACACGAGTTCGTTAAACTAAGATG
Organism: Lycium ferocissimum; assembly: GCF_029784015.1. Lineage (NCBI taxonomy): Eukaryota > Viridiplantae > Streptophyta > Magnoliopsida > Solanales > Solanaceae > Lycium > Lycium ferocissimum. The sequence goes on from NC_081352.1 coordinate 53,796,728, forward strand.
TTGACTTTGGTCAACCCTTCCTATTTCTTCAACTTATGAAGTTCCAAAAAAATGTGTTTTCTCTTTGATACCCACCTGATTGCCTCGGGAACAATGCCACCAATCTCTTTAAGTCAAACTCACCATTTTAAAGCTACAAGAAGGATCATTTTGGAAAAAGGAGTCCTAGAGCTCAAAATGACCTAACGGGTCATTGCAGCATTGAAGACTCTTAACACGTTAAACATTTCAAGTTCCTTAATTTCTGAACAGAACATACTGACTTTCTTAAAAATGTGCAGGATAGCTGGGAAAAGGAGGTCTATGGAAACCCTTGGTATGTTCTACAGCAAAAGCTAAAGAGGACTAGTAAAACTCTTAGCGAATGGTTAAGACATACCTATGGTGATATTTATGAAGGCCCTAAAGGACTAGAAGTTGAAATGAGATATCTTTAAGATCAATGTGTTTTTCAATAATACCCCTAAGAACATAAAAGAGCTCTCAAAAAGTAGAGATGAGTTCAGTAAGTACCTTAAGATACATGATAAAATCCCAAGACAGAAGGCCATGGCTAAATGGTGTGAAAAGGGTGATGCTAACACTACCTACTTCCATAGCATTATCAAAGAAAGGAGAAGGAAGCTCACCATGAGAAGAATTATGGATGAACAAAATCAATGAGTTGAAGGAAATGATGGGATTGCAGAAGCTACTGTTAGACACTTCCAACATATGTTCAGTCAGGATGCTCAGATCACCAACCTTAATGATTTAAACTACATTGAGAGAATTATCACTTAGGTTGACAACAATCTCATTGCTACCCCTACTCTACAAGAGATTAAAAATAATGTCTTTTCTATTGGAATTGAGACTGCACCTGAACCTGATGGATTGAATGGATGCTTTTACCAGACTGCTTGGAGCATTATAAGCAATGATCTTCATAGCGATATTGAGGCTTTCTTCAATGGTACCAAACTGCCTAAGTACTTTAAAAACACATGCTTGGTAATGATCCCTAATGTAGAGAATCCTAAAAGATATTATGACTTAAGGCCAATTAGCTTGTGTAATGTATCAAGCAAAATTATTTCCAAGATCATCAACACAAGACTGGGAAGTATCCTTCTTAAGATCTCATTTCCAAGAATCAGTCTGGATTCATAAAAAAGAGCTATCTCAGAGTTTAATTTATAAAAAAAATTGGCTTATGTTTAATTTATACAAGACTTATGTTTGATTTCCTGATCTCATCTCATCTCAGAGTCTACAAGACTTATGTTTAATTTATAAAAAAAATTGGCTTCTCTGACCGATGGGTTCATCTTATCGCAACTGCATCTCCAACAACTGGTATTCTGTAATAGTTAATGGGAGAAAATACAAATTTTTGAATTTGGAAGAGGTTGGAGGTAAAGAGATCTCATCTTTCCTTCATTTTTGTTAATGCAGCTGAACTACTCTTTGAAATGCTAAATGGTCTACATAACAGAACTAGATACAAGGGCTTTTACATGAACACCAATGGCCCTAAGATAAATCACTTATCCTTTGTAGATGATAGCATCCTCTTCTATAATGGTAGTAAGAGACCATTGGACATGATCCGGAGAACTCTAAAAATATATGAAGCTGTTTTTGGACATCTTATTAACAGGGACAAAAGTTTCTTTGTAGTTTTTACCAACACTTGATCTATTACTATCAATAGACTTAGAAGGATCACAAGAATGACTCATTAGCATTTTCCTATCAAATACCTTTAATGCACCCTCATCACTGGAAAAAAGAAGATAACCCATCAGTCTGATATTGTTAATAAGGTGATTAAGAAGATCAGGGGATGGCACACAAAATTCTTATTTACGGGAGGGAAAGCTATCATGATCAGGCATATTTTGTTTGCACTTCCCGTCTACTTTTGTGTCTGCTACCAATCCTTCTTTTAAGTACCATTGAACTCATTAAGAAATACATTACTAGATTCTTCTAGTTTGGGCAAGATTCAAGTTGCAAACATCACTAGGCTGCCTGGCAAAATCTTTGCTATCTATATAATTAGGGAGGTACAAATCTGAGAAAACTCTAAAACGCTTGTCAAGATTCCAAGTTAACAATGATGGAACCTGAGAAATAAAAAATTCCTATGAAATCAAGTCATGAAAGCCAAGTAGTTCAACAACGATCATCCTACTACAGTTCAATTCAAAAGGGTCAAGCACAAAGCTGAAAAATATTATATGAGATCAAGGAAGATGTGGAATGCAATAATCTCTAGAAGGTTGCCCTTAGTGAGGTGTCCTTTTGCTATGGAAATTGATCTATTTTGGGACTCCTTTTTTACTTAATCCCTGGAAATGCCCCTCACAATCAAATTAAGCTCAATGAGGTCCCTAGTGATGGAAATTGGAACTGGAATATGTTGTAGACTCAACTCGATGAGAATACTAAGGCAAAGATTATGGACCTCAAGATGAAGATTGATAGATGTAAAAGTGATAGAGTCATATGTCCCCAGATATAGCAGGGTCTTCTTAGTCAACTCTACCTAGAATTTCTTGAGATAGAAAAAGGCCAATGATAATTTTGTCAAGTGTATCTGGCACAAAGACATACCTTTCAAGATATATTTTCTAACATGGAGTGCTATTAAGGATAAACTTTTAACGAAAGAAAAAATAGTCATGTTTGGAATTCATATCAATACTACTTGCCATTATTGTTAAACTAACAACACAAACACTGAGCTGGAAGATATTGATCACCTCTTTAGCAAAGAAGAATATGCAAGGAGAATCTGAAAGTTCTTTGCCGAGCCTCTAGGGATTGATTATAAGAACAAAAGTCTTAAGGTGCTTCTATTGAGTAGGTGATACTATAAGACTCAAAACATCATTGGAAAGTTCATTAACAAAATCCTACCAGTCATCATCTATTGAGGATTATGAAAATCCAGATGCAGCAAAAAGTTTGAAAATATCAACTACTCCTTTGTCTACATAATAAAATCTTATTCTCCCTTTTTTCTCTTGCAGATCATCAATAACAAGTTTGAAAATGCTAATGTGGGAGGAGACTGGAACATAATTTGTCAAGCCTGAGAAGCTAGAATGCAGCAAAAAAATAGCAGCATGGTTAGATGGATTAAGCCATTGGCTGAGACAATGAAGATAAATAATGATCAAAGTTGCATTCATGGTGTCTGAGGTGGAGGTGGGCTGGTCAGAGACTATCAAGAAAGATTCTTTTTTGCCTATTCTATTCCTCTGGGACTAGGAACAAGCAATATGGCTAAAGTTGCAGTCGCACTGTTTGGAATCAAATGGTGTGCTAGCAATAGATATAGAGCTGTCTAGTGGGTGGTTGGTGGTTGGGGGGGGGGGGGGTGACTCTCTCCAACTTACTCAATTCATAAAGAGAGTTAAAAGTCCTCTGGAGAACTCTTAGCTATCTAAATGACTTTCAAAGCTTAGTTGAAGAGCACGGATTTGTGATCAATCACTGTTTTAGAGAAACTAATCAACTTGCAGACAAATCTTCTAATTTGAAACATAACATTGATGAATTTAGGTGTTCAACTCTTTTTCTAGTCTTATTTTTTTTTTTTTTTTTTTTTTTTTTATATAGCTAAACCATCACATAGTGATGGGAATTTATTAAAATAAGGTATCTGCACAAAAGAACTACTCCAAAATAGGAGAGTAGGAAAGCAAAACAAGAAAAGAAGCAAGCAAAAACAACAAAAACTAGGCTAAAAACAACAATGAAAAAAGCAATTTGAAATACAAATTCTGGTGCTTTGACCTTCCTCCATTTATCACACTTCCAAGCTGTCACCAGGTGGTGTTGACACCTAATTTTGGCTCACGTGGTAAAATTAATGTTTCGGAGGTCCCTGATTCCCTAAAGAGCACGAAATAGCTTTTTCACACATTTTTGTATCATTTTTAAGAATCATTATTTTTGCACATGTATAGTGTAATACTACCACTTTGTGCAATTAATAATTATTTTTTAATTTTATAGCAGTACATTTTTGTATCTTATACATTAATATTTATATTTTATACTTACATTATTACTTATACATGTATTAGTTAACTATATTTTAGTACAGTTCGTCAGTGTAGAGAAAATCGAAGCAATTAGTTCTTAAACGCAGAGTAAGAATTCGATCAAGTCAAGGTCGTGTCACTTTTTAAAATGGTAACATTTGAAGTGATGGGTTGGGTTCTTCATCCATTGGGTAATAAATTTTTAAACATTGGTTAAAAGGGTAAAATCCCCATTGAACAATAACCTAAAGACCAAATATGGTATTAAGGGGACAATGTGGTGTAGTCCTTTATTTTTTGGACAAAACAAGGGATCATTTTGTATTATAAATAGATGAGATGTGTGTTCATATTTTTTCACCACTTCACTACCCACACATATATTCTTTCTTCTCTCTACACTTTCTACACTCTCTTTTCACAAGAAGACTAGCAAGACTAGCCTCTTCTTTCTCTCTTTATAGTATTCATTCTTGTCTTTATATTTTTCATACATTGTCTTTATATTTTTTATTCGTGCATTTGCCTTTACATTTTTTCATGCATTTATCTTTACATTTATTCATGCATTGTCTTTACATTTATTCATGTCTTTACCTTTACATTTATTCATACATTTATCTTTACATTTATTCATGCATTGTCTTTACATTTGTTCACGTACTTTCCTTTACATCGATTCATTCATTTATCTTTACATTTATTCATGCATTGTCTTTATATTTATTCATGCATTTACCTTTACATTTATTCATGCATTTTATTTACATTTATCCATACATTGTCTCATATTTTTCATGCATTTTATTTATATTTTTTACATAACCCTATCTAGTTTTTTTTTTCTCTCTCTACATTTTCTTTACACTTGCAAACATTTTCTTTACCTTTTTGTCAATAATGTAACACTAAATGCTCATTTTATTTTTATTTCTTTTACACATTTTGTTCTTTATATTTTCTCTACATTGTCTATACATTATTTTTACATTTACATAAATTTTTATTTTACATTTACATATATTTTTATATTTTTACATTCTTACATTTTTTACACATATCATATACATATACATTCTTATACCGTGTATACTACGCCAATTCTAGGTCAAAATAAGTTTCATCTCCCTTTTATCAAAAGACGTTGTGTCAAATCATTTTTTAAAGACTTTATGTCAAATCACTTTTTAAAGATTTTATGTCAAATCACTTTTTAAAGATTTTATGTCACATTCCTTACTTTTTTACTTTTGCAAGTTATTTTAACTAACACGTTTTTTCTTTCATCTTTCAATTTATTACAAATACTACACTTTTGGCCGATGAAAAAATTTTCGTCAATTTCCAAGGCCTCCCATGTATAAAAGACGGGTTTTTATTTAAGTTATTATTATTTCTTTAATTTATTTGATTATTGACATTTTACGAAGTATTTATACTGGTATCAGGAGAGACATCTCGAAGACGACGCTTAGAAGGAACTCGAATCATTGTTTTTATTTACTTTCCACGTTTTTTAAAACCGTGTAAAACATAAACTCGTAGTATAGTGGAAACTTTATTTTTGGAATGATGAGCAGAGATATTTATTTACTTGTCGCCTTGTTTGTTTAACTTAAAATTTGTCATTCGCTTTAGGCAAGACTTAGGCCGTCAATACTTTCATAAATAGATTAAATTGACTTCGTATAAATATTTCGTTAATCAAATTCACACTTTTGACATTTAGGCAAAAAATACTAGTCCATCCTTTATTTAATATTCTTTACACACTTTTAATACAATATACATTTTATATTGTTTCGTGGACACTAATACATATTTTAGTTAAGTTAACTGACTTCAGGTAAATATTTAGTCGTCCATTTACAAATATTTTATTCTTTAAATGCATTAAACATTTTCACTCCTTTTTTATCCACAATTCCTTATACTCATTTTTTACCAATACTTTTTTTTTTTTTTTTTTTTTAATTCTTTTGTTCTTTATTCTTTTGATAGTATATTCATCAAACAAATACCTTTTTACGAAACGGTAGGAACAAGTTAAATCGACTTTACTTTTTTTTTTTTTTTTGAATTCTTTTGTTACAAAAGCTCTTTATACTGATGAATATTCCTAAATTCTTTTTACATTCTTTATGCACTGATATACCTAGTTATACCATTCTTTGTGCATTTTATGTTTGATATACATTCTTTATATGTTTAATATACATACACTCTTTTATACACATAGACATACATTCTTTATATATTTGATATACCTATTTTACATATACCTTTTGTGCCAATAGATATACACTCATTTTACTAACACATACACTATTATACAAACGAGGTATGTTTTCTTTACACTCATTTGTACATTCCTATCGATATACATAATTTATAAATACTTGATACTTGATATACATACATTTTTATACACTGCATATACTTAATATATTATCACTTAGTGTAGCTTTTTAATGAAATCACAACATTTTGAAAACAGGTAATAATAATGATAAACAGATAGATAATCCCCCTCTAGTGTTCAGTTAAACTAAGTTTAAGAACTGTCTTTGAACTGGCTCTGAGAGATGCTTAATACCTTTCCCTCGGGGTAAATAAAACCCTTATCTAGAATCTCCTAGGTTTCGTGGACTAAAAATGGAGTAAACACACAAATACATATAGGTTTCCTGTTTTTCCTTAAAAATAAGGTGGCGACTCTAATCCTTTTTAAACCAGTTAGAAGAATCAGGAAGTTGCAAACTATCTTGGCTCGTTCAAAATAGGGCATAACAGGTGGTATGGAACAAGATCTAGTTGAATATCATTTAGGCCTCCAAAACAGTTTCCAAGTCACATTTCCTGCTAATTTCAGCTTGTGCAATTTAGCAAGTATTACTTGGGCCATATGTCCCATTCTTGTTGTGATTTTAAACTAATACAACTGAAAACTCTCTGCATGGGAATAAGCATGCTATCAAACTAATACCACCCATATAAACAGCTTCCAAATCTGTACTAAATCAGCTCAGCAACAGAATCATATGTATGGCAATTATGGTTGTTAATGGTTCGGTTTGGGTCGGTTATTGATTAAAACCATAACCAAACAAATTTAATCGGTTTTTAAATATCTAAAAGCACAACCAAACCAAATAAAATAATAACCACCGGTTTGGTTATTGTCGGTTTGGTTCAGTTTGGTTGGATTTTTTGGTTTATGACTAGCAGCCATGAGACTTATCAGTAAAACATTAAAAAGTTGAAAAATCCATGTCTTCTTTTTTGGGTCAGACGATAACTTTTATTTATAGTTTAAGGTGGAACATACATCATAGAAATATTTTCACTATTAGTGATAGTGTAGTACTCAAGTTACCCAAAGTTGCTAAACTATTATATATAGAGCTAAAAACTAACTTAGTAGTGGCTGCACCATTTTGTCATCTTAATACATATACTTGGAAATAAAGTAGAGCATAGGAGCTTTTAGTTGTTATTACAAACATACATATTATTTAAACATAAAGACTATCTAAAATTAAAATGAAAATATATGAACTATAAAAACTTTGTGTAATGATCCCAAACTTTGGGGCAGTACTTGCATTTTGCCCTCAATTCTCCCATTTTATTAAAAAAACTTTGTGTAATGATCCCAAACTTCAGATGTTTTTCTATCATTATCCCCAAGGCTAGGGTCTCGACTACAAGGATTTGTTCTTTTCTGCTTTTTAGGAGGACTACCCACGAAAGAAGCATTAGGGCATTACCATGTGCTTGATTTCAGCAAATGCTGATGTTACTAAAGTATCTTCTATAGGAACCTCCAAATCTACAACCTCTGTCCTTTTCATGAAAAATATTAGAAGTTTAGGACCCATCCAGACAAGAAAAATGAAAGGTATAAATTTGAAAAAAAGAAGAAGAAACAACCTAAAATTAAATGGCTGACAAAGAAAGGCTAAAATATTAAGTTAAAGACATTAGACTCTAACGTGAGCTTCTGTTAGTAGGTTTACACTTAACACTTAAAAGAGTTAAAAGACTTAATGTTACACCTCATAATTTTGTACGTGAAATCTATTAGGCATTAGTTATTTTAAGTGTAGACATGGAGGACTTCTCAGGATATGTGAGATTGTATGCACCTATCTCATGGTTGTGAGGGTTTAAGTTCATATAGTAAGCTATGGGAGGATTGGAGAGCAAGTAAATTAAGGGAATTGAGTTTTTCGAATTTTGGAGAAAAATATAAGGAGCAACTTTGGCCCAACTTTGAGGAAGAATATCTTTTAGTATATGAGGAGTGTTGAAGCAAAGCAAAAGCCTAAATCGAATTTCATGAAGTCTAGTTTCCAACGCAACAAACCGCTCGTCGATATGACGTCGGAGTAGATAATTATGGACTTTACAAGTTAGGCAGCCAGAGCAGGGGACTGCACTGCGCGAACGCATAGTGTCGCGCGCTGCTACAGTGCTACAGTACCACCAACTCTAAGCCACTATATAAGGGCTAAAGTTCATCTTTTTCTCCATAAAAAATTTCCCAAATGCTCTAGAAATCTCATCAAACATATGAGAGCCAATATATCACATAAAAGTGAGGATTTTGAGTAATTTCAAGTTACGAAATATTAATCGAGGTCCGGACAACGTGTAGTCGCGATTATAGTTTCGTTTTGTGTTGGAGTTGGCTTGGAAGCAAAGTAAATCTTGAAGATCTTTCTGTTCTAGCAAGGATAAGGAATGAATCTCTCTTTCTTAACATCGATTTAGGAATATTTACGAGAATAAGGGTTATGGATTGTTGTGTTGGCATTGTTGAGCCTGGATTGAGAATTGAAGATAGTTTGGATGTAATTGTACATGTATATCTTATAGAATCTTGATAATATTGTTGTTGATGTTGTTGGTATACTTCTGAGTTGTTTTGGTATTTGGAGGAAGTAGATAATATAGGGGAAATGCTGCCCAAATTTTTGTAACCCAAATTAGTCTTCAATAATTAGTGCATATAAGTTGATGAAAGTATGATTAAAGATATATTTCTCAATATATATAGGTTCGGGTGAAAGGCAGGCATCGAAGTAAAGGATCCTTTAAGTGGTAACTGGACGAATAAGGTATGTAAGGTATTCGTTTCTCTCTCTTTCCTTGGCATGAATCCAACTAGCGTATGAATATGAGCGTTCCATAATAAAATCACTCCATTCCTATGTCATGTAACTCAACTCTTAATGTCTTAGTTATTTGATTGATTCTTGGTATATTATTATGTTCATCATCGTTAAGTTATTTCTTTGGATTCGACATGAATTCCATAATATAAATCGGAGGTTACCGACCTTACATCACTCCAATAAAGTTGTAGCTTTCATATGAGCTCTCATGCATGCTATTTACATTATGTATAACTAACATATTATATTTATGGATCGGGCCGTACATTCGTCGGCACTAACATATTATATTTATGGATCAGGCCGTACGTTCCTCGGCACTAACATATTATATTTATGGATCGGCCCGTACGTTCCTCGGCACTAACATATTATATTTATGGATCAGGCCGTACGTTCCTCGGCACTAACATATATGGATCGAGCTGCACGTTCCTTAGCACTAACACTTATATGATACACATATACACATATGTGCTTACTTATATATGGTTTTTAAGATTCATGCATTGCGTATTGTATGTTCTCAACTAACAGGTTACCTTTACTCTATTTATATTTTTGTCCCACTTATGTTATTGCTTCCAGCTTTACATACTCAGTACTTTTATCTGTACTGACGCCCCATTGCACGGGACGCTGCATTTCGTGCTGCAAGCTTTGACAGGGTTATTAAGGAGCGACCGCAGCAGGATTTTCCAGCTCAGCAGTGTCAGCAAGTGCCACTACTCCGGACTTGCTATCTTTTGGTACTCTTACTCGCTAGTGTAATATATGTTCATATGTACACTCTTAGAGGCTCATAGACATAGTGGGGTATGTAAGCATGGTATATGGTCATGTTGGCACAGTTTTGGTCTGTGATACTTTACTGTTAGCCTTGCCGGCTTTATGATATACGTTATGTCGTGACAACGTTGTCGGTCTGCATATGTACATATGTGTTGAATGATCGGATATTTCTATATTAGGCCTTTTCTGTATGCAGGTGTTCTTTGAGTTATGATATGTGATGTTCAAAGTAACTGTTAAGTCAGGTGGTTTTCGGCCTACGGGTCGGAGCCCGTCATACTCCTTCTTGGGGGTGTGACAAATTGGTATCAGAGCAGTCCGTCCTAGGGAGTGTCTACGAGCCGTGTCCAGTAGAGTCTTGTTTATGGGTGTGAAGCGCGCCACACTTATATACAAGAGGCTGCAGGGCATTTAGGAACCATTGACCTTTCTTTCTTATCTTAGATCATCCCATAGAGCTAAATCATAGGATATGATGTCCCTGATTCTAACCCCAAATGTTTTGATCATGGATAAGCCGTTGATTATGCTGCTACGAGGTAATTGCTGAGAATTTCAGTTGTTCATTCGAAAGGTATGTTTCCTGTTTTATTAATATAGATAGACATTGATATAAGAACTTGAGCAAGTTATTATGGGTTTTTGTGATTGCCTTGTGGGGCATTGGATGTGTTTTCTGGGGTGTGTGCAGGAATGAGGTAGTAAGAATTATAGAGGAAACTTTGCCGAGATTTTTTTTACAAATTTAATTGTTTGCATGTCTATAGAGAAAGAGTAAAGGGAAAATGTGACCATCAGCCGCTTAGTAAGTCATGATTGAAGGAACAAGTATAAGACGCTTTCAAAGAGAAGTTTTAGAGTGATTTTAATTTAATTTAAAGGAGGAACCCTGGAGGGAAAAATGATTAGTAGTTAAAGAAACTGGAATGAGTTGCATCTGAGATTTCGGAGGATTGAGACCTATTGGAAACATAAAGAAAGTTGACATTAGGCACTCAAATACGGTATTACGATTTATAGATTTGATTGGTTAGTAAGAGATAACAAAGAGATATTGGTATGGAAAAGGAAGTTAATGAGTACGGGAAAGCTCCACCCTAGAAGTATATATATATAAGAGATCAAGATGAGTTTGTAGTCATAGTGGAATGTTCCGCAAACTTTTAGGTAGATATTATTAAGTGGCAAACAGGAAAGAGAACTTTAAGAACAAAGGAAATCAAGGAGGACCTTGAGGACAGAAGTACGAGAAAGTGCGGTTATAAAGTAATTAAAGGAAGTTATGTGATCGGCGACGATAAGAGGAAGTTTAATAAATTAGTAAGGTTGGCTAAAGGTAGACAGTGATGGCATATGACAATGGACTTGGAATAGAGATACGATTATAAAGAAAACATGACGAATATACAAAGAATAGACATACCTACGAGCAAGCTATAGTATCGTAAAGGGAAATAAGAAATGAACGAAAGAAGAAAGAAAAGGGCGTATTTTACAAAAATTTGATGATGAGAGCAAGAATTGGCGGGACATTACAAGGATTATGACGCATGATTATGATACAAATACTTACTTAAGAGAAACTATGAGACACTATGAGATAAATTAAGGAAAGGACGAATCGTGAGAATGAATGAGAGAGAGTATCGACTTTTACTTGTTACAACCCAAATCACGGATCATGCGGGCACCTACACTAACCCCGCCGGTGGGCGAACCCTTCCCCTAACTGCCTCAATTTGATACAACATGCGGAATAACAATATATAATCACACTCCAACTGTTTAAATATTAAAATCAATACGGAAGAAATACTTTTATTATAAGAAATTCCTAAAACCTGGTCTAGACTCGTAAAAGAGCTTTTAAGAAGTTTACAATTTGAAGTAAATAAAAGACTCAAACTGGATACGACTTTTGTTTAAAGATAAGGAATAACAGAAATCTAAGAAGAGACTCTGGGTTGCAAGATCTCAAATAGCTCACCCAAACGCCTCTGACGAATGCCTCGAAACGGTCCCGAGACTTCGAACATCGCCTGAAAACAACTCTACACTCCACAAAGAGTGTAGCAAGAGTAGTATGAGCACAACACAAGGCTCGTAGGTATCATAGGCGGACAATGGTTAGTTCACGCATATAAACAAGAAGCAACTAACAAGTAAGCAGATAAGTAATCAAACACAGTCACAGCTCTAGTAAATATGGAAGTCTTGCAGTAACGATAGTCACAAGGGATTTCAATATCTCAGGTTATAAGCCTAGGTGGAAATCTCTAAACCTCGAGTCCATCAAGCTTCTAAATAAATACCTTACAAACAACAACAACTCAATAATTCACCAATCAAGAATCAATCAGAGAATGTGTCATGCAATGACATGAATAACAATTCAAATGGAGTGCAATGCAATGCAATGACATGCTATGCAATGCAGTAGTCACCTTTCATGCTCCACTCTCGTACACAAAGGCTATGGCAAGGCCTCATAGTCATGACCCATGGGGGATCCGCGAAGTCCATGTACCACTCGTACTCTCCGGCAGAAACCTCGGAGGCTATAAATCACTCTCAATCTCCAGCAAAGACCTCAGAGTCTCTCTGTCACTCTCAATCTCCGGAAAAAACCTCGGAGTCTCTCAATCACTCACCTCACCATCAGGACAACATAAGAGTAATATGGAAGCATGTCATGCATGATATCAGTCTCAACTATATCACCAATATGCAATCAACAAGTACAAGTCATATTATTGTCCACGGTTCAATCATCAATATTACCCTTCCCTTTCATGAGATGAGTGAGCTACTGTATGACAGAGATACAACTAGGTGATAATCACATCAAATAACACATGGAATATGGGATGCATGCCTCGCATGAAATCAACCTCAATAATCACCGCAATCATAGGTTCCACAGATTCATACTATGAAATGCAATTCAATATTCAATTTTTCAGTAATAACCTTCCTCTTTCATATGACAAGTGAGATATAACAAGAGAGAGAGATAATTATATCAAATACATGAAATTATAATCATGGCGACAAGCCCACAAAATAATATCACAATAAAGGAGATAAGCCCACATAACAGTATCACAATAATGGTGACAAGCGCACATAACAACTGGCAATACCAACCTAGATGGAATTCACCTCCAAACCATGCCCGAAGACCTATCATGCTTCCCCCGTCAATCACTACTATCTACATACGTTTCGCTAACCGGAGTCTAGACATAAAGTAAGCCATAACCTACCTCAATGCCGAGAGGGTGCCACGAGCAATCAAACCAATGCCTTCCCTTTGCGTAGAGCCTTTGAACGATTGAAGTCTATCGCATATGCGATATATGTCAGAATACGAATCTAAGAACACCCATTTTCTATACTTATTTTCGAAACCCAAAAACTCACCCCAAAAAGTGACCGCGGGCCTATAAGGCCAAAATTAGAATTTTATTGAAAAATCATTTTACCCATAACCTAAGGGTCGTATATCCAGAAAATTAGTCAGTTTCATCCCTAAATGGACTCTCAAATCATTAATTCTCATTTCTTAAGACTAAAGCTCAAAATCTTCCTTTACCCCAAAATCTTATCTTAGGATTGAAATCTCACTTTCCACAACTCAAATACCAAGAATTTGAAGGTGTTTATGTAATACAGTACACCTATATTCAGTTACATATAACAAATATAGCAAAATTAAAGTTGCAACCTAACACACATAAGTGAAGGACGAAATCAGAAGCAACATTAAAGAAACAGTGAATCAAATCTCAAGAAATATGAAGGAACCCATTAACCATTAATCATTTCATCATTACTACCTAATGATTAGATCATCATTACTTCATTATTACCCTCAATGAGTGCACAATAATTGATTCCTCAATTTTAAGAATGCACAATGTTATTCTATCTAAATCAATTCAACAAACATAGCTACAGTTGACATGGAGCACTATACCGATTATATTTCAATAATTTTCCACCTTTTGGTTAATCCCTACCTTTTTTAAACTCTATTAAAGATCCCAGTAGTCATTTCCTTCTCTTTTCCTAATTAGTAAAAGCCATACGTTAAGGAATACTTTCATTTCCAAGCAAATCGTATGGTGATGTCTGGAGCTTAACCTTTGTGGTTGACAAGGTATCACAACGTACTCATATGTGGACATAATTCAATTCTAAGGAATCAATAAAACCATTAAATATAGAGCATTACCTGAAGACTTAATCACGTCAAATTCTCAACCTCCACCCTTAAGCTGCCACTTTAGTCACTTTCATTTAGTTCCCTTCTTCATTTAGGTTAGAGATAATAGGTCCCTTGTTTCCCAATATTTTTCTCCACCCTTCTTGAGGTGACAACAAACAAAAGGTGGGCTTGGCCCAATAGCTTATCACAATAGTGTGCCCAATTCACTTATGCACTTTACCACTTGGTGTACTTTAGAAATTTAGCCACTCCGTCAAATACTCTATTTACTAACTTATACCTTACATGTGTGAAAATAATATTCCTATGAATAAACTATTCACACACATTAAATAATTATATTTCACAAAGTATCCACCAATTAAATCACCGTGCCACCAATTCCCGCAAGTCAAGAATACTTTTTAAAACTAGGGAAAGGGTATTTTAGTGAAAAAGAATCCAAAAGTGCTAAACGACCAAACGGGTCGTTACATTACTGGTATGGTATAAACCCAACTCGGAATCAGGAACCAAGAGTAAGAGGAATCTCAAGGGTACTGGTGAAAGGATAGCTATGAAGGAAAATTGTGGCTGAAGGAGCATGGTATAGTCGGGCATTCTATAAGGAGCCTAACGAATTCCGATGTCACTATTGATTCATTAGCCGAGGGGACTATTAGGCATGAACGGAGGAAGTGGTTTGAGTTGTGTCCAATATGTGTGGACATTTGACTTGATACAAGAATCTAGTTAGCAAAAGAGAAATAAGTCAAACCATGAGATGAAAGTAACTCCGGCATTATATGGACTAGAGGAGTTGAAAGATCGCTAGGGTTGGCCAAATGACTACCAAAGACGGTCAATACTCGAATGTTACTGGTATATGAGAACATTCTTAGATGAATTAGAATATTCCCAAGTACAGAAGAAGGAAATGTAATGGCTTGAATGAGTCAAAATTCGAGATGAACTAATATAGTAAGGATGTGCTAAAGAAAAGTGGAAATGGACTAAATGCAAGTATATTATGAGACAGACATGGGAAAAGAGGCATGACAAGATAATAAAGGTTTAGCAAATCAAAGGGAATAAGTTTTGTCAATGTAATACATTGTGTTCCGGGCAATGATTCGAATCACTCGTACCAGAGAAATTTTGGTTACAATTAAATATGCAACAAACGTACCCCAAAAAGGTAACAGAAGAAGTGAGAAGGCCTACAAGTGACCAAGGATAAGTATCAGGGACAGTCGGGATTAGTTAAGAGAAATCGTAGCACTGGAAGAGGTGAGAGTTTTTAAAGAGGAATATTTTTAGGAATTTCAATGATCGTTAAAAGAAAGGAAGACATTATGCCTATGGATAGTATGACAGCAGTACTGCCTGAGACTAGAAAATATCTCATGCGTCGTGAAATCATAAGTCACCGTTTATATTAAATCGTGAGAGTATATGTCATAGGATTATATAAATAATCGTCCTGATGAAATGGCTAGTAAAATGGTGTGGGGACGACAATAAATATTTGAAGAAGAGTGGAAGCTAGCTAAGTCTCAATTGGTCGCTGGTATAGGAGAGCCAAGGACTTAAAGAAGGAAGCACACTTGTATTGAAAGGAAGTTGTGATTAAATAAGATTTTAATTTAGTCTCATGCTTATGAGTTATTTTGTAATGATGTTAAGATTGGAGGAGAAGAAATTGGAGGAAAGATTCAAACATGGATTTGTAGATATTTTAAATAGTATATTAGCTTGAGATATGATCATTAGTATGTTGTAAGTATAATATTGTGATTGGGGATAACAACGATGATAAGAAAATGCTGTATACAAGTGTATAAGGAATGGTGCTGAGGACTGTTGTGTGGGTCGAATTGAGTCCCATTTGAATATAAATCCCTTGGCTATGGTATTTTTGATGCATTGGATGAGTAATCTGAAGTAAAGTAATTAATGAGAATAATAAGCCATTAGCAAAGAATTTAGGAGTCCGACCAAAGAATTAACAAGCAGATGAGATGATATGTGTGTAAAATCGATTAGTACTAAGAGGGATGATCTAAAGTAGCACTAGAGAAGCAAGCCAGGAAAAGTGCCACAGCCGAATAAGAAAGTTGTCCACTAGTAGAGAAATAGAGGGCTGCGAAACAGGAGGGACTAAGTCAACGGAAGGTGAAGTCATGGAAGTAGACGAAGATAAGATCGCAAGAAAAGGATTCAAGGATATAAATAAAGGAGATGGACATTTAAGGAATTAAGAGATCCATTTGATTGATAAATCAAAATGATAGATAAGTGTGTCAAACTATGGGAAAGACTTATTAACTGAGAGTCGCGCAAAGGTTAAAAGTAGAAGGAGAACCCCAAAGGAAATGACCAAAGGATATCGTGTTTGATTGGAACAAGCGGGTGACAATGAAACCTCATGGAACAAGCAACATGATGGCTCTTATTGGAAAAGGGATGAATGAAGGTTACAGACAAAGGAAAGAATGAAAAGATTCGAATTCGCTGCATGACTAGGAATCTTGGTTATTCTTTGACAGACTTCTGAATTCACCCTTAATTTATTAGCCGAACTAAGGATCAGAAACTTTAAGAGTAAATTGAAGGAAAGGAATCATTAAAGAAGAGATTTGAGATGTTTTTGATATAAGTACAAGAATTACTGTTAGTTAGCCAAGTGCCAGAAGTCCAATTGAAGGAAAGAGAAATTAAGTGAGACATTTCGGTGTTAAACTAGTTGAAAGATAAAGTACCACAAAGATAATTCCACTGCTATAGAAAGCAAAGGATGCTAATATGTGACCAGTCTTGAGATTATCTTTAAGGGAGGAAGAATAAGAATAAGTAAACTCCAACAAGACAAAGGTCTGGGACATCTGTAAAACATAAGAAAGGTACGTGGAGATCGAAGAGAACAAGAATTTCTGAATAAAAAGAAGATGGGATCAAAATTTGGATAAAAGTATGTGGTAAGTACTGGATAAAAGAGCATACAAGAATTTAAATAACGGAGGCTGAAGAGACAATGAGAATGATAATGCATGAAGAGTTAGTAGACAGACAGATAATAAGAAAAGGGACGACCTTGAGTACGGGCATAAACTTTGGCCACAAAAGAAGAAGGATAAACTGCGTAATTCGGATAATTTCAATTTGAGTATTAGGCATTAGTTGTTTTAAGTGTAGACCTGGAGGACTTCCCAGGATATGTGAGATTGTATGCACCTATCTCATGGTTATGAGGGTTTAAGTTCATATAGTAAGCAATGGGAGGATTGGAGATCAAGTAAATTAAGGGAATTAAGTTTTTGGAATTTTGGAGAAAAATATGAGGGGAAATTTTGGCCCAAGTTTGAGGAAGAATATCTTTTAGTATATGAGGAGTATTAAAGCAAAGCAAAAGCCTAAATCGAAGTTCATGAAGTCTACTTTTCCAACGCAAGAAACCGCTCGTCGATACGACGTTGGAGTGGAGAATTATGGATGTTACAAGTTAGGCAAGTAGAGCAGGGGACTGCACTGCGCGAACGCACAGTGCTACAGTGCTATAGTGCTACAGTGCCACCGACTCTAAGCCACTATATAAGGGCTAAAATTCATCTTTTTCTCCATAAAAAATTTCTCAAATGCTCTAGAAAGCTCATCAAACATATGAGAGCCTATATATCACATAAAAGTGAGGATTTTGAGTAATATCAAGTTACGGAGTATTAATCGAGGTCCGGATAACGTGTAGTCGCGATTATAGTATCGTTTTGTGTTGGAGTTGTCATGGAAGCAAAGTAAATCTTGAAGATCTTCCTATTCTAGCAAGGGTAAGGTATGAGTCTCTCTTTCTTAATAGCGATTTAGGAATATTTATGAGAATAAGGGTTATGGATTGTTGGGTTGGCGTTGTTGAGCATAGATTGAGAATTGAAGATAGTTTGGATGTAATTGTACATGTATATCTTATAGAATCTTGATAATATTGTTGTTGATGTTGTTGTTTGTTTTTGTATTTGGAGGAAGTAGATAATATAGGGGAAATACTGCCTAAATTTTCGTAACCCAAATTAGTCTTCAATAATTAGTGCATATAAGTTGATGGAAGTATGATTAAAGATATATTTCTCAATATATATAGGTTCGGGTGAAAGGCAGGCATTGAAGTAAAGGATCCTTTAAGTGGTACCTGGACGAATAAGGTATGTAAGGTATTCGTTTCTCTCTCTTTCCTTGGCACGAATCCAACTAGAGTATGAATATGAGCGTTCCATAATAAAATCACTCCATTCCTATGTCATGTAGCTCAACTCTTAATGTCTTAGTTATTTGATTGATTCTTGGTATATTATTATGTTCATCATCGTTAAGTTATTTCTTTGGATTCGACATGAATTCCATAATATAAATCGGAGGTTACCGACCTTACGTCACTCCGATAAAGTTGTGGCTTTCATATGAGCTCTCATGCATGCTATTTACATTATGTATAACTAACATATTATATTTATGGATCGGGTCGTACGTTCCTCGGCACTAACATATTATATTTATGGATCGGGCCGTACGTTCCTCGGCACTAACATATTATATTTATGGATCGTGCCATACGTTCGTCGACACTAACATATTATATTTATGGATCGGGCCGTACGTTCCTCGGCACTAACATATTATATTTATGGATCAGGCCGTACATCCTTCGGCACTAACATATATGGATCGGGCTGCACGTTCCGCAAAGATTAACACTTATATGATACACATATACACATATGTGCTTACTTTTATATGATTTTTAAGATTCATGCATTGCGTATTGTATGTTCTCAACTGACAGGTTACCTTTACTTTATTTATATTTCTGTCCTACTTATGTTATTGCTTCCAGCCTTACATACTCAGTACTTTTATCTGTACTGACGTCCCATTGCACGGGACGTTGCATTTCGTGCTGCAGGCTCTGACAGGGTTATTGAGGAGCGACCGCAGTAGGATTTTCCAGCTCAGCGGTGTCAGCAAGTGCCACTACTCCGGACTTGCTATCTTTTGGTACTCTTCTGCTAGTGTAATATATGTTCATATGTACACTCTTAGAGGCTCATAGACATAGTGGGGTATGTAAGCATGGTATATTGTCATGTTGGCATTGTTTTGGTCTGTGATACTTTACTGTTAGCCTTGCCGGCTTTATGATATACGTTATGTCGTGGTGACCTTGTCGGTCTGCATATGTACATATGTGTTGAATGATCGAATATTTCTATGTTGGGTCTTTTGTTCGTGCAGGTGTTCTTTGAGTTATGATATGTGATGTTCAAAGTAACTGTTAAGTCAGGTGGTTTTAAAACTTACGGGTCGGAGCCCGTCATACTCCTCATCGGGTGTGTGACACTTAAAGATATGGGCTTGGATGTATTCTTAAAAACATGAGCCTTAAACAATCATGTGAAATAAGTAGACCAAAAATTAAATTAATGATTAAAAGGTATAAAATATTTATAATTATCTCTGAAAACTAATATTATACATATAAATAATTATAAAATTTATGTATATAATTTATCGGTGTTGTTCGGTTATTTATTCGGTTATTTTTTAATAGAACCATAACCAAACCAAATATTATCGGTTTTCAAAATTTAAAACCAAACCAAACCAAATGTCGGTTTTTTATTCGGTTTGGTCTTGGTTTTAACCAAAACCGTGAACAGCGCTACAGAACATCTGCAGGTGCAAAATTTCTTTTCCTCCTCATGTTTGCTGCTGTATATAGTGTTTGAGGCATATCTGATTCTCAGATATGGTATCTGAGATTTATCTGAGTTGAGAATTCTTCTAGCCATAGTTGGTTTTCCTGATCTCCCCAAGAACATTGGGGGCCTAATTAACATGGATAGATGGAATTCACCATCCTTCAGGATCAAATTGCCAAAACCTACCCAAATAGTTTATGATCCTTCTTAATTTTTTGTTTTTGGTTAGGACATAGAATAGTCTCACCTTAATCAAAGCTTGGTATATCAAACTCAAAGATGTAACTTTTTACACAGGATACAAAGTTTAACCCAAAAAATGGGGACAAAAGTTAAATAGCAATACCACCGAGAACTTCCCAAATCTTGCAATGCATTTGTCATTATAGGATAATATTTGGTGGTGGCTATCACAGCTCACAAGATAGGGAACTGGGACTTGGGTGGTTACTGAGGCTATAAATAGATTTTTGGAGATGCCACTTAACCCTGATGCAGGTTGATTTCTTTATCGACGATTCGCTACCACTTGCATTTAATTAACTACTCTTTATTTGTTCTATTTCCATATCACTCTTGGCACCCAGAACACCACTTGCCACATCTTTCGGTTTTGGACATATTTAAATGACCAATCACTTATAAGACAATTTTCTTATATAGGATAGCAGAGTCATTTATTTGATAAAAACGTGTGCTACACAGTGTGGTGCCTTCATCTTCCTACAAATGATTTTTGAGCTTGTTCGTAGTCTATGAATGTTGATTTATACTAATTTCTTAGCTTAAACTTGAATTTGAGTTTGACTGCTTGAGGCAATCAAATCATTAGTCTAAATTTATTTGATCCAAGCTAGTAATAAGATATTTATTAGTCTTTACGCCAAATATGATCTCAGGCAAGACACATTACACCAGAATTAACTTGAATAATTTATCAATCAGGAAGCACAAATTAATGAGAAATTTAGACTATATACTTAAACAGATAAATTTACTAATTATGGAGCTATATGTGTAATTGGATTATAATGGCATATGTTTCTTGCATAATTATACCTTGAGAATGAAATCAGATCATAATCATTATTTTTTCAAAAGCATACTGAGCTTTCTTAGTTCAACTATAACACAAATTCTAACCAAGCAAGCACACAAATCAATAACACATGACACTCTAGTGCAACATTCTACAAATAATTTGGTGAATTTAAGGCATACTAATTAATGCTACCAATTGACAAATTGAAATATCAGTAATACAATTTACATTCTCTGCGTCACAGCCTCAACGGAAATAGAATAAAGAATGAATTAGGAAATTTTCATTCTTGTACTAGGATTTCTGAATGGATAATCGTGCATGGGCGAATCCACGCATATTTATGTGGTACTTGATCTCATGCAGTAAATTCTGAATTCTCTGATTGTGAGCCCTTGTAGCCTTCATATACAAAATAGTTGTACCATTACCTCATTTATCTGATTGTGTGTTTCTATATCTGGCGCGAATTCATGTTAGTTAGGCCACTTGATTCTGGATAAAGACTGATAAAACTAAATGTACTTTTTGTTATGCCCGGCCTAGCACTACTACAATTTCTATGTTCTTTGCTTAATTTTCTCTTGCTCTTTCATTGAGTTTGCTCTTTCCAAAGCTTTTTATGTTATAGCCAGAATATAACCTGCCCCTCTAACTACGCATGGAGAATAAGATGAAGCATGAAAATTTCAATTCAATGCTATTGGCTTTATTTTCAGTCCACTATATATTTCCTTGTAGTTTGTGTTTAAACTACTAACACTTCTACCGTTATAACAATTTATGGTTGGAAAGCTGAAGGTTTCCACACTAAGAAAATTACATCTATGTATCCTAATACTGTCGTACAGTTGTAATCAGTTAGTTTCAGTCAATACTATCAGATTATGAATTAGAATTATTCACTCTCAGCCACTTTAAGAGAGAAAAAATAAAGACAAGAAAGAAATTCATATCAAATATATAAATGACCAAAGATTTGGACAAAGGAGTTGTCATGAGTGTGAGAACAATGAAGAGGATATGTAGACGAGTTTCCTGAATTTACATGTACATGATATGCTTTAATTGGTACGCATTTACCTTGATTACGAATAAGGAAATGTTAGTATAGAATATGATGTTTCAAGTGTAACCTATTTGCAGAAGTTATAATATTAAATTAGCAAGGTAGTTAACATAAGTTTGAACTATGGAAAAACACTAACTATTAAAGGTTTTAGAATGAGTAGGAGTAAGATATAATTATACCTGTAATTGTAGCCCCTATGAAAAGAATGAAGTTGAAGTGAGAATTATATGGAATTGTGGTGCCTAATTATTGATAACTTAAATTTCTAGAGTTCGCATTTCCAAAAATGACTAATGTGGATATGACATGAAATTGAAGAACACGATAACTAAAATGAGGAACATTACGGTAGGGCTATGTGAGAAGAAGATACCTATTAGCCGTAAGTTCTATAGAACGATTATAAAAAACAACGTTATTAATGTAAATATGAAGAAGGATTAGACAATATCTAAGATAGAGATAGATCATATTTGACAAAAAATACATGTAGCATGCATATAGAGAACCCAAGGTAAAAAAAAAGTCGCTTGATATGGTGTGATTACATCCTATATATGTAGGCATCCAAATACACTGATTTGTAGATGTGACTAGGAGTGGGGCATGGTATGGTAGATACCAATTACCAGATTGAAATCGAAATTTTTTATACCGCGGTTTTAGTATTATGATATTTGGTACCGTATTTGGTATGCATTTTTAAAAAGTTTGGTATTCGGTATGGTATTTGGTATTCATAAAGAAAATACCGAAATACCGAATACCATACCGAAGTTTATAATTCATTATACAATTCATATATCTTAGTATTATAATACTAACAAATATATAAACTAGTATTATTAGAAAACTAATTGTTTAAACGTTGGAACTTTGACTACTTTATCTTGATTTAAATGTTTTTTGTGTGTAATTGATTTACGAAGGGGATTGCTTGTACTTTCTTTTGAATATTTTTACATGTGTAAGGTGTTTAGTATATAATAATTGAGATGTTTTTTAAGTAGCGGAAGTCATAATTCTCCACGATATGAGTATATGTAAGTTGAAGTCGGACAAACCATGGTACCGATTTATCGTACCATAAAATACCGTACTATACCGAATTAATTTGATACAATAATGGCATAGTATATTTTCAGAAAACGAAAATCGAAATTACCATATCGAAATTTCAAATATCGTACCACACCGTACCATGCCTACCCCTACATGTGACATTATGATGACTAAAGGCGTTAGTAATAGACAAGACATACATAAGTTACATTAAAATTTTTTATCTCAAAATACCTATAATATTTTAGAATTCATTCAATACTTAACGAAAAATAAAACACAGTGGGAAATGACACCCACATGAACGATATTAGTTAGTTGGTATAAAGGCTTAACGCTTTTGGTGTTTACATTGGTTCCGTTGTTAGAGAACCCCTGATAAATATATTCAGTATTGAGAAAATAAAATCGATCCAAATGGAGCAATAAATATATTGAGGACTCGTATAATCGTTTCAACTATTTAGATATTGGATATAGTTCATTGATATTGTGTAGGTGTAGGAATAAAAGGACATTAAAGAATTAACATTTAATCTTGACTTATTACACATCTGTACTGTCAAGACTCTTTTTTCTTCTTTCCTCCGTTTTTATACACTATTACTTCGCTAAGCACATCAATATAATGAAAAGCCTATCTTGTTTTTGACGGATTTTCCAAATCATTTACTTCTACGTAGTATAAATTCCCTCCTAATTTTATAATTTGGATTCGTATGAAATTTATTTTCTCAATAATAAATGCTCAAGTAATTAATCTACTTCTGGGGTCAACATGTCATTTAAAATGACTCCATCCGTCTCAAATTATCTATCGTAATTTTTAAAAGTAGTTGTCCCAAATTAGTTATCATTTTAGAAGTTCAAGACAATTTTTTTTCTTTCTATTTTATCCTTAGTAGTAATTGTTCATAAAGACTACAAATATCTCAATAGAGTATATATTTAATGAAGAAAGATTACATCTTAAGACATTCCAAATTAATGTTTCTTAAAGGGCGTGTAAAAGAGAAAAACGACATTTAATATGAGATGGAGGGAGTACAAACTTGGAAAAACTCAATAATTTATGTTCAAGTAATTGTTTGTGTTATTGATTAAATTACTTTTTCCATTTTCTTCCATTTCTATTCTTCGGACAACATGTTAAGTATTATGGGGAGATCAAAAACTAATTAATATATTAAGGGGAAGGTCGATCTTATGATCAGTTATAAATTTTCTAGTTAAATGACCCTGTTTGCAAGCTAGATATCCGTAAAAATAATATAGGAGATCGGAACCTAGTTGCTGCTATTATATATATTTTTATTTCATATGTTAAATCTCATGTCAAAAATATTTTTTTTTATACAGTCAGCGTCCATACAAGAACTTATCTTGTTTTTGGTTCGTTTGCCAGATCATGTGAATTTTATATTGTAAAAGGTCCTTACTGATTAATTTTGGATTAGTGTAACTTAGGTACAACATGTTAATTCCAATTTCAAACTTGAAAGAATTTATTACCACAAATAACTTTTATTAAATTGTTTTTGCCTTTTATACTGTTTTTAAATTTGCATTTAATTATATAAATTTTTCGGGCTCCGAATCCAAGAAAAATTCCATAGAGCAAGGACCCTTAATGTAATTTTTGTTTTCTTAGTCTATAACTATAGATTGCTTTATTAAAGAAATTTGATTATATTCTTAGTTTTTTGTTTTTGCTTTCCATAAATAGTTTTTTGTTTTTTCTTTCCATAAATAAGAAGTACATTAAGGTAACTTGTTAAGTGCATTTAAAATCTCTTAAACATCTCCACAGTTTCCGTACTCTATAAATGCATAGGTTTCTCACATTGTCTTAATATTTTCTCCTAATTTATATACTTACATCTGATCTTATTCTCTTTCTAATTCAGAAAAAAAACAGTGATGGAAGCTTCAGTGTCCAAAGTAAAGCGAGTCTTAGTGCCCTCTCGTAGAAAAAGAGTTAAACGAAACTGTATCGAAACAAATGGTGATGATGAGTCCACTAATAATCCTATTGTTTGTCTTCCTAGCGATATTATTCATAGAATTTTTACTTTTTTACCTATCAAACATGCTGTTTCTTCTTCTCTTGTGGCTAAACCATATAAAAATTCATGGTTATATACTCGAAATCTTTGTTTTGATAGATTTTTTAGGATAAATTGTCTCATGAGAGGTAGAGAAGAGATCTCAATAATTAATAATATCTTAAGCAATCATTTAGGCAAGAAAATTCATAGTTTTCAACTTTATATTCATGAGCCAACAGAGTACTGGTCTTTTTTCATAGAGAAGATCCGAGATGTTGCATCAAAGGGTCTCGAAGAGCTCGAGCTATATCTAGATGAACCTAAAAATGAGGTTTTTTGCCTCCTACATTCCGATTTCATTGACGTTGAAACTCTCCGCAAATTAAAATTGATCCGTTGTGAGTTGTATCTATCGCCAAAATTAAAAGGTTTACGATTCTTGAAATCTCTTAGTCTAACTATGGTAAGAGTCACACCTTATTTTATTAAAAGGTTGTTTTCAAGTTGTGCGGTTCTCCAATCTTTGGGTTTGGTGTATTGTTCTTATATTGAAGAACTTACAATTAAAGGTTCAAATAAGTTTAGAACTCTTTTGATTAGGGATTGTGGTAACATAATTTTGATCACTATTGATACTCCAACTATTAGCACATTTCATTATGATGGTGAGATTAACAGAATCAAATTTGTGAATCCAATAAGATTAAACGATGTGATATTGGACTTTGATACCACAAAGGGAGTTCAAAAAGAGTCCGGAGCCAAAATGGGTTATTTTTACAGCAAAGAGCCCAAAATGGGCTGCTCTTTTTTTTTATACCACAATGGGTATTTCGTTGGTTATCCAACGAAATACCTAGCATTTACTGTTCATGGCCGGAATAATTTCA
Source organism: Lycium ferocissimum (assembly GCF_029784015.1). Classification (NCBI taxonomy): domain Eukaryota; kingdom Viridiplantae; phylum Streptophyta; class Magnoliopsida; order Solanales; family Solanaceae; genus Lycium; species Lycium ferocissimum. The sequence goes on from NC_081352.1 coordinate 53,822,814, forward strand.
ACCAATTTTTTTTTTTTTAATTTCGTTGTTTTGTATAAACGAAATAGGAAAAAATATTTTTTTTTTTTTTTTTTTTTTTGTATTTCGTGATACTACTAACGAAAGAGCATTAAATTTTATTTTTTTTATTTGGTTCATACAAAAAATGAAATTAAAAAAAAATAAAAAATTTGTCCTATTTCGTTGGACTACCAACGAAATAGGATAAAAATAAATTATATATTTTTTATCCTATTTCGTTGGTAGTCCAACGAAATAGGACAATTTTTTTTTTTTTATTTCGTTTTTTGTGTAAACGAAATAATTTTTTTTTATTTCGTTTATACAAAAACGAAATAGGAAAATATAATAATTTTTTTTTTTTTTTTTGTATTTCGTGATACTACTAACGAAATAGCATTAAATTTTTTTTTTTATTTGGTTCATACAAAAAACGAAATAAAAAAAAAAAATTGTCCTATTTCGTTGGATTTTTTTTTTATTTCGTTTATACAAAAACGAAATAGGAAAATATAATTTATTTTTTTTTTGTATTTCGTTTATATAAAAACGAAATAGGAAATTTTTTTTTTTTTTTTTTGCATTTCGTTTATATTCATCGTATTCGATTATCTAAATCTCAAACTAACTAACTTCATTAATGTCTAAAAAACCTTTTTTCAGCGGATAGTTTTAAAAAAACATAAAGGAGAGCGGAGTTGGACTACGACACTGTGAACTGTGGGGCTTGAACTACGACGCTCTCGGATGGGAGGGGAGAAATCGCTCACTCGATAATGAAGATGGACGAGATGGAGAGGAAGATGAAGATGAAGATGAAGATGAATACGATAGCATTAGCGTCATTCCTGAGACTGACGAAGATTAGAATATTTACATTAATAAGATATCGTTTATATTTTTAATGAAGTCGGATTTATTTAGTTGAAATTCAAATTGAAATAACATTGAAAAATGAAAAAGGTACAAATACAACACTTAACTAGCCGACATAACAACGAAAAAATGCTTATGGAAAATCATCTTCATCGACATTTCGCATAGTCCGAGTTCCAATCAGGGGTAACATATAACCCCAATCTGTGTCCCTCCAAACGCAACCATCGCAAACGCATCCTATTATTTTCTTCGCGAATGCGGTTCAAAGCAAGATTCAATTCTTGGGGTGATGTGAGCGGCATGCCTATTGCACGGCGTTTTGGACGATGTAGGCCACGACTTCTTAAATCGGTCTCAATATTATGAGCTTCATCCAAAGCGGTAGTTCCATTCTCTCCTCATCTTGCTAATGTATTGTCTATTGTAGCGCTCGCTCGGATTAAGCAAGTACTCAAATTCACGTTCCAAAACCCATTTCCTACCCATTGACCCAAAAATGTCACACAGGGTGATATGTCGTTGGGCCGCGTTGCCAGAAGAATGGATTCCACGATGACATTTTGAAAGAGTTTGTTTTAGCGTGGTGAGATGAATGAGGTATTATGGAAGACTATTTATAGAAAAATACATGGTGCAGAAAGGTCTAAACCCCACATGCAATTTTCATATTTATTAAAAAAACAATTCATATAGAAGTCCAATTAGTCAGAAAAACACCATAATTCATATTGACGGAATATATGTCGCTATAATAAGTCATATATAAGTCTAAATAGTCATAGATACACAATAAATATTTTTGTTCATTTCTATTGGTTCAATCAGTTTCAGACGAGCATTGAATAGTTGTCAAAATAATATCTTTTACATTTCGTGACTTAATTCGCGAAATTTTTTACTTTTCTCCGTTTATAAATATTGTCCTATCTTTACCTATGGTATATCCTTCGTCTTTCAATTTTCTTTTATCCATCTCATATCTTTCATCTATTGTTTTTCTCTTATATGTTTCATATCCTTCAAATTTTATTTTTTCTCTCATATATTTCATAAAAGATGACGGAAACTCATGTTAAAGTGTATTTATTTTGGGGTGGTGAAGTTGTGTATGAAGCGAGTTCGGTTAGATACGGTAGTGGTCCCGAAATAGGACAAAGGTTTCTAATTTCCCTAAAATATGATCGTCTGCAACGCGTATTAAGGAGTAAAATGTTCGTAAATGATCCTGAACTATCGGTGGTTATAACCGGACGATGTCCAAGTTCATTTACAGTCAATGGTTCACCAATTTATGGTGAGATGCCAATTACGTGTTATACCCCATTTAGACCGGGTTAAATTGGGTACAACATATTAGTGATTCCTCTATTTTATTTAGTTTAAGGAGTCGCCACCTAATTATTTTTTATGGTGAATTAGGACACCTAATTATTAGCTAAGATAAAGTTAAACTAAGCTCTACTTTTAAAGGTCTTACGAACCTAATAAGTTCTAGGTAAGGGTTCTAATTATCCTAAAGGGAAGGGGTTAGGCATCCTTTAAGATCCACTAAATACGGTTACTGACCAAACTTAGGTTAATATTAGAAATTAAGACGAAGTACGAGAAATTAGTATCTTATAAATAACTTTAAGAAAGGATATTTCATAAAAGTATATAAGTAATTTAAAGTAGAGAATTTTGCAAATAAATAATATAATGCGTTGCTAGACTTAAATAAAGAAATAACTATTTTCAAAAAAAGACTGAAAATTACTTTTATTATATATATATAAATCATACATCTAAGTTGTCATTTGTCTTCAAATAGAAATATTTTCCAACATATTGTACGTATTTAAGAAATTATACCTAAATTAATCGCCCTTTTTTTTTTTTTTTTCAGTGACATAAAAAGACGAAAGGTGCTTTCTTTAATTAGCTTCTTTTCAAAATCAAGAGTCATAATCGTTTGTTAAAAAAAAGGGTTTAGCCAAAACTTGCTTAATAGTATTTCAATTTCTTTCATCATAAGGAGAAATACTTAGCCGATAATAAACTCTTTTAGAGTCGCAGAATGAATTATAAAATGAACTAAACAAAAACTTACTTTTCGTTACTCCACTGAAATAAAATCCCCATTAACCCCACTAAATTAGGTGCTCTAATGCAGTTAAACGATCACACATAAGAAGAAATTAACTAAGCAAGCATAAGATTTGCTAAAAAGCTATTCTCGTCCTCTCCCCTCTCCCTCTTGCTTCCGCTCGGACTGTTTTTAGGAGAGTGAGAGAGAACCGAAGCCAATATAACTTCAGGATTTCATCGCGATCCTCATTGTTTGCATTCGGATGAGTTTAGAGGGAACTGGGGACTCAAAGTAAAGTCGTGACGTTGTTTTGATCTAGCGGCAGAATCGAGTCTCATTTGAGACTCCTCGCAACCCCGGATGTCATGCAAAGAAAATAAAAAAAAAGAAAATTAGAGCAGCGACATACTTTACGATAATCAAGACTTTATAATAGACAACAAATATAAATAAAATACAATAAAGATCACTAAGGTACCATAAATTATCCAAACTTAGACAAATATTTCATGCATGCATGAGGCGGCTACGATCACGAGCCGAATAAGCAACGTTGCGGCCACCAAAGAATAGCAAGGGACAGCCGCAAATTCAACTTAGATGAGATTATAAAAACATGTATCGAGGTTTAATGACTTTCATTTAGCTACGTTATTAACTTCTAAAAATACTATCATGCTTAGTTGCAAAAAGAGGGAAGTATACTATCATGCTTAGTTGCAAAAAGAGGGAAGTTTAACACAGCATTTACTATAACAGTAATCTCAACAGTTCATCAAACAACTCCAAGGCCTACAATATGACTACCATTCAACATTTTTCTTAAAACCAGTTTATGAACCATAGCAAGGAGAAATTACTTCATGTTCTACATACGCAGAAACCACGGGAAATAGTAAGGATTCAAACTTATGAATTTGAACTAACCTATAACATAACGACACTGGAAACAGAACTGATTAAAGGAAAACTACTTCATGCTTCACACACAAACCAAATAGAGGCACAACATCTCACAAATTTGAATTAAATTGAACAGCACTAAAACGAAACACTCGCCAGCATCGAAAATAAAGGAGAATTATTGAACTAAAAAAAAACCAATATAATCATTGCGAAACAACTACACACGAACTTTAATGGATAAATGTAAAACAAGAAGTGAAATGCTAAAGAACAAGAATGTTACACTAAGCAAATACTGACATTAAACTAAACTTAAGCATGGTCACTAAACTAAACAGAATCTAATCAACAAACACATAACTGAGCTAACCCTCGAACTTTGAACAAGGAATCTATGCTACCCTTTTTAAAAGATCCCGATACTAAGCATAGCAATAAATTAAAACCGAACATTATCAAGAAAAGTCATCTAGACCTGAGCATATAGGCATCACTAGAACTTACACTAAATTAAGCCAGAACATGAATACTATTGACCAAAAACTAAACTGAAACCTGAACATACTTATATGCACACACATACACATAATATTGACTATTAACTATAGCTAACTAACGAACGCACAGAATGCTGTTGGGCCATAGAAATGCCACCAGATTAACTAAAAAAAAAAACAGAAACATACTGACTAAACAGAATCATACACGCATACACGAATGCTATTCGGCTACTAGCGAACTGAAATTAAACGAACTAAAGGAAAGTTATTTACCTTCTTCGAGTGCGATGAATCGGGTACGAGGGTCTTGGATCTAAGCTCGAATACCAACCTCGATTTCGAAGCAAAATAAATGATTAGCATCAAACGAATCTCATCACGACTAAAGCGGACGAGAGATCCAAAAGAAATCGAAGATGACTTTAAGACTAATATTTTAGAGGTTAAACTTAACAGAACGATTTGGAAGTTGAAAGGGGGAGAGGAGGCGGAAAAAGAACTTCCCTCAACGAATGCTAATAGGATGTATTTATAGGTGACGAAGAGCTAGGTTAGGGTTTTCTCGGCGGGAATTGAAGATTTGGTATTCAAAATCGAGTCAAGAGACCCGTTTGAAAAAATTGTACGAATTGCAGAGATACACTTCAGATCACTAACCGAAATAGTGAGATTTTGTTTGAGATTTGAAGGGAGCTGATGCGTCTTGGAGTGTAAAACGGGAAAGTCTTCATGAGACTTCTGAAATACACCAGTCTCGGGCAAAGGGGACAGATCTCTTTGCTTCAAAATGGAAAGATGAAAGCTGTCCATAGCTGGGCTATTTGGAACCTTTGCTTGAAGAGGAAAAGGAGACGAGCGGCTGAGGAAAAGAGGAGAAGATTTGCACAAAAATGGCAAGGAGACATCTGCCATTGATGCTTCAAGTGCTGGTTTTGCTTCAATTGGAAAAGGGTGAAAGAGACGCTGCCTTAGGGATTTAGGATTCTGTGTTCTTCTTCTTCTTTTTTTTTTTTTTTTTAGGAGAAATGGAGAAATGGGTTGATCGGATATGGCCGTTGTTGGCCTTTGTTTTTGGGTCGGTTGGCCTAAAAATTGATTGGCCTCTTTTAAATAAGGTGGGCTTCAAATAATGAATTAACATCCTTTGATAAATTACATATTAATAAGTGCTTAAATGAACAAATTATACAATGCCAAGTATAATTACTAGTAATTTCGTGGTAGTGAAAACTATATGATGCGATAATATTTATAAATGCTATTGTTTACTTGTATAAAATAAAGGCGATGCGTCTTGCATAAGACGGAAAACAAAATGTTGAAAAGGACTATCGCGATTATAATATTAAATGCTTGCAGCATGATAAAAAAAAAATAACAGCAATAATAATAATAATAATAATAATAATAATAATAATAATAATAATAATAATAATAATAATATTAAGACGACGATTATAAAAATATTAATAATTATAATATTAAGTGCTCGCAGCATAATAAAATAATAATAATATAATAACTATGATAATAATGATAAATATAATATTGATAATAGTAAAAAAAAAACAATGATAATAATAATATTAATGATAATAATGATGATGATGATGATAATAATAATAATAATAATAATAATAATAATAATAATAATAATAATAATAATGATGATGATAATAATAACAGTAATAGGCGATGACTATAGTTGGATAACAAACGACGATATTAATAAAAAGCAAAATTGTAATAAAATATAAATAATTGTTCTTAAATTATCAAAATATTGCAAGCTCAAATAGATATTTCGGAAGAAAGACGGGACAAAATTGGGTGTCAACATTACGGACGATGAATCTTTATCATCATTTCTTCGTTGTCCTGAGATTTTTAAAAATCACATATGCATAGCGGTGCTTGACATGTACGCTGCAATTCAACGCTCTACCCAGGTCGAAGTACCGACCGACAATGAGTTTGATTTTGGAGGTACTACCTATCTCCCAAGTTTGAATATTGGTTTTTCAAGGGGTGTAGTTCAACAACAAACAATTGTAGGATTTGGTAGTCAGTCAAATGATACAACTAATTATGGTACACAATATGATGGTATGGCTTCAACGCACGATCATAACTTTGATTGGAGTGGACAGAATCGTGAGACGGGTGGACCAAGTAATGCTACTACGCAGTTGCATAATTTGAATTGTAATGTACGACACCCTTCACATCCTAATCCAAGTGAATTGGACAGTGATAGGTAAATATAATCATATTTTATTCACTTTATTCATGGTTTGTATAATTGTGTTTGACTTGTAAATTCTATGAATTTTTCTTATTTATAGGCATAACGATTTTGAAGATAACCCCACATTGACTCAGCTCACACAAATTGTGAGCAATAATGATTTAGCTAATGATATAATAAATGAGTCGGATAGCGATAGTCCATTAGATCATGAAGGGACGACGATGATCAATCGTCTGTAGGACGGTGACGATTCGATGAAGATGTTGCGGCCCAATAATCTTAGTGTTAATTATCATTCAAATGTGATCCCATATTTGGATAATACGGAAGAAGTAGAACCGGAAGATTTTGCATACATGAGAGATAACGGAGTGTTTCGGCCGCACTTTGAAATTCCAGTAATCCTAAAGTTATCAAATCAAGTTAGTTTGGTGCGACTAATTTTTTTAATAATATATTATTTTTGAATTTTGTGATTTTAATTAGTGTAATTAGGAGTTGATATTTTTTCTTGTACATGCAAATAGGTATGTTATTCACAGCAAGAAGCAAATGAAAGGTGCAGTGAGACTCTATAATATAGCCCACAAAAAGAATTTAAAACGGATCAAGACAAAGGTACATTTTGGAAGGTTATTTGCAAGCGGCATGAGGAAGGTTGTAGTTGGATGATCCATTTTTCGCTGATCGGAAGTGGTATGTGGAAAGCAGGAAAAATGATTGAGCCACATAATTGTGACACGGATGATTATACAGAGGATCATTTCAATTTGAATAGCAACATGATTGCTACTTCGTTGATACCATATGTTATGATCAATGCACAAATCAGTATTAAGTTTGTTCAGGAAACTATAAAAGGCATCCATCACTATACTCCTAGTTATAGAAAAGCGCAAAAAAGGCGTAAGAAAGCTTTTGAGATGGTGTATGGTGATTTCGAAGGTTCTTTTAGGGCATTGCCTCGATACATAGCTGCCCTAGAACATTTCAATCCGGCACTATTGTTGAGTGGACACACGAGTCAACTACAATGCAAGGCGAACACATCTTCAAGTATCTTTTACGGGCCTTTAAACCAAGTATCGATGGATTCAAAAGTTGCAGGCCGGTCATCTCAATAGATGGCACTCATGTCTATGGTAAGTATGAGATAAAATTGTTGATTGTTGTTGGCATTGATGCAAACGGAAATATTTTTCCACTTGCATATGCTATAGTTGCACGTGAGAGCTATGAGTCATGGACTTGGTTTCTCGGTTATTATGGAGACATGTTGTTTGTGATAGAAAAGGCATTGGACTAATTTACGGACCGTCACCAAGGGATCTTGCAATGCGTAATGACACATAAATGGTTACAGCCACCCACCACACATTATAGATTTTGTGTTCGACATTTAAAAAGCAACTTTAACAAAAAGTTTCTTCAACTTTAACAAAAAGTTTCTTAACTCTGATCTTGAGAAGCTAATGTGGTTGGCTGCTACAGAGCACCAAAAGAAGAAATACCAAATGAGGATGCAACAAATCAAAACTTTGTCACTTGCAGAGCATATGTGGTTAAGCGAGCTTTCGAAGGAAAAATGGACATTGTATAAGGACGGTGGTTATAGGTGGGGGGCTATGACGACAAATGTCTCTGAGTCTTACAACGGTTTATTGAAGAAAGCCCGTGGATTGCCTGTTACTGCCATGGTTCGCTTGACCTTTAAAAATCTTGTTGATCATTTTGTTAAAAGAAGCGCCCTTCTTTTCTTCGCTAATGGTAAATAAGAAGACCGGCCGCCTGGTGTTGATAAAAAGTTCCATGAATATTGGGATAGGGCCGCCATGCACACTGATATGATGAACTACAACATTGTGACTGGGGTCTTCGAGATTCTGACATTTGCACACGAAGGTAAGGGTGGAAATGTCCATAAAGTCTCTGACAATGGAAAAAAATGTTCGTGTGGGAAGTGGAAAAACTATCACATGCCATGTTCCCATGCAATTAAATTCTATCGGATCCGTAAAATTCAGCCTAAGGACATGTTAGCAAGTACTACAGTTGTAGTTATTACAAGCAAACATACAGTGGAAATTTTTTTCCCTTGGGTGATGAGGCATATTGGCCTGCAAGTCCCTTCTGTTTAATTGCAAACACTGCATACGAGCGAACTTGGCGGGAGCCCGAGAACAACTAGAAGGAGGAATGAAATGGATATTGCTCCTGCTCGCATGGCTAGGAGGTGTGGAACTTGCAGGCAAACTGGTCATAACAAAAATCGTTGCCCCAATCGTACTCAGTAGTTGTTGTTGCTTGTTTACTGTTAAATTTATTCATGAGTTCTATGTTGTTGTTATCTTATGTAATCTTCAATAATACGTTGTCGTCCTTACTTTAAAATATAAACGGTTCGTATTGTAGAGTTTAATTTTGTCTTTAATTTAACAGTTATTGTTGGATAGAACTTACACAACACTTTATTGAATGAACATTAAATTACATTATAATTGAAAATTAAAACACATAACACATAGTTGGTCTAAGGGCGTTCGTTAGGCATGTCATCATTCGATTTGTAAAGTTCGTGTGCTAAAACACTTGCTCTTTCATGTTCTGTTAGCATGCGATTTGTTGCTGCAGCTTGTTCTTCAGCGAGCTTAAGGATATAGTACCTACAACGTCTCACCAAAGATCCTATTATTCTCCTTTCGAATTTGTTTCACAGCTACCTCATATTCTACCATATCCCTGCATTCCATCCACACAGAGAATCGATGAGGCTTGGGTGCCCCCAGTTGCTCAAGCTCATTCATGAGCATATTTGACTCATGGTATCTATGCTCCCATTCACGGCGTAATCCGCAGTAGTACTCACAGGGATTTGATTTTTTCAGCATCCGAAAATCATCCTCCCGTTCGTCAAGCATGTGCGGGTTGTACATGTCCATCTCAAAATCATATGGATCCCATGTTCCCCAGTCGCTGTTGGGTGACTCTGAACTTGAGCTATCATTTCTGTTTTCCGGGAATGCCCAAGCAAAAGGTAAGGAAGAGCTTCCAGGAGTGTTCTCTTTATTCTTCGACATTTTTTGGATAGTAAATGGATTGTAAGTGCTCAGTCGAAGCTTTTGGATAATTTGCGAAATGCAAAATAAAAAAAATTGGCTCTTGCTTGTAAACGCTCGCCCGAAGGTAACAATGACCGGTTAGAGTTGTTTATAATGTAAATTTTGTTGCATTTCGTTGCATATGCACAGAAATGTAAAATAAAAATTTGGAGTAATCCAAGTTTATAAATAGCTTTCAATTATTTTTAAGAATCTTGCCAGAAGAATTGCTTCCAAGTCAGAAGCTAAAAAAGAAGCTAGTGAATAGCTTTCAATTTTTTTTTGACTTGGAAGAAGCATTGTTGCACTTTTATATTTCGCTGCATACTTTGCGAAATGCAAAGTTAAAAAATTGGTGGAAACAGATTCCATTGTTCACTGTTTTTTATAGGGACAATAGCTTTCAATTATTTTTAAGAATCTTGTCAGAAGAATTGCTTCCAAGTCAGAAGCTAGTGAATAGCTTTCAATTTTTTTTTTGACTTGGAAGAAGCATTGTTGCACTTTAATATTTCGTTGCATACTTTGCGAAATGCAAAGTTAAAAAATTGGTGGAAACGGATTCCATTGTTCACTGTTTTTTATAGGGACAATAGCTTTCAATTATTTTTAAGAATCTTGTCAGAAGAATTGCTTCCAAGTCAGAAGCTAAAAAAGAAGCTAGTGAATAGCTTTCAATTTTTTTTTTTTTTTTTGACTTTGAAGAAGCATTGTTGCACTTTAATATTTCGTTGCATACTTTGCGAAATGCAAAGTTAAAAAATTGGTGGAAACGGATTCCATTGTTCACTGTTTTTTATAGGGACAATAGCTTTCAATTATTTTTAAGAATCTTGTCAGAAGAATTGCTTCCAAGTCAGAAGCTAAAAAAGAAGCTAGTGAATGACTTTCAATTTTTTTTTTTTGACTTGGAAGAAGCATTGTTGCACTTTTATATTTCGCTGCATACTTTGCGAAATGCAAAGTTAAAAAATTGGTGAAAACGGATTCCATTGTTCACTTTTTTTTTATAGGGACAATAGCTTTCAATTATTTTTAAGAATCTTGTCAGAAGAATTGCTTCCAAGTCAGAAGCTAAAAAAGAAGCTAGTGAATAGCTTTCAATTTTATTTTTTTTTTGACTTGGAAGAAGCATTGTTGCACTTTTATATTTCGTTGCATAATTTGCGAAATGCAAAGTTAAAAAATTGGTGGAAACGGATTCCATTGTTCACTGTTTTTTATAGGGACAATAGCTTTCAATTATTTTCAAGAATCTTGAGAGAGAGAAGAATTGCTTCCAAGTCAGAAGCTAAAAAAGAAGCTAGTGAATAGCTTTCAATTTTTTTTTATTTTTTTTTTGACTTGGAAGAAGCATTGTTGCACTTTAATATTTCGTTGCATACTTTGCGAAATGCAAAGCTAAAAAATTGATTTTCTTCTTTTATATTTCGTTGCATACTTTGCACTTTTGTATACATTGCATACGGAAGCTAAGGTTTTTTATATTTTGTTGTCAACCTTCTCCATTCTCCATTCTCCTTCTTCCTCTTCCTCCATTCTTTCTCTTCTTAGTTTCTTCATTCTTTTCTTCTTTTTCTACTAATCCTATCACAAGGATTCCTCAACTTTTGCTCTATAATCTTCTTCAAATTGAGGTAATTTATGAATTTTATAAGTTTTTACATATATTTTTTGATTTAGTACTTAGTGTAGTAGACTATAATAATGAAAACAAAAGTTACAAATTTAATTAATCAATAATTGGTAATTTCAGTCATTGCTTCAATTAAAAAAAGCTTTAAAAAATGTTAGTAGAGTTTATTGGTCAACGAACTACAATTAAAATACTAAAAAGATCGTCGAAGTTACTGATTAAAAAGGTATAAATTTATATTATAAAATGTTCTTTTAGTTAGTCATTTTCATAGAACAACAGTTAAAAAAAAAGATGAAGAAATTGTGAGGAAAGTAAGATTGTTAAATATAACATAAAGATATTTGTATCATTTGTTGGGTCATTTTCTATGTTCAAATTGTGACTAGTCGTTGGAGATTATTTGTTGTTGATAAGCATGAAGAATTTTTACTTTTCAAATTAAAAGTATAAGATCAAGAAACTATGAGGAAGTTGGACTTGTTTATGAAGATAATAGAGAAAAATAGCATGACCTTTTTTTTTTTTTAATACCAAAATGGGTATTTCGTTGGATAACTAACGAAATCTTGTATTACGATCCGAAAAAAAAAATTAATTGTCCTTGCACATCCCCTCTCCAGTCATATGGTTTGTTTTAAATAGAAAAGAAGTAGCTATATATAAGATGAATACTATTATGGCAATTAATTATGAGCTTAACCAAAAGTTTAATTACATTTCGTTGACCATATAAGGAACTGCAATTATTTTTTGACAGTTGTACTCTTATTAATTTTTTTTCTTTTCTCACGTGATAATATATCTTATAGTGTCACGACCCAATTCGCGAGTCGTGGTGGCACCTACACTATCCCTTCGAGTAGGCGAACCACATTACTAATAACAAGTTAATTAAGCGGATAATTAATTAAGAATAAGTTATCAAGTCTTAAATACTTATCATAACAAGAAATGTCACGACAACCCCAAAAATCTGGTCAAAGGGTACAAGAGCGCTAACATAGGACAGAATAGAAGTCTGAAAATACCCGAAGGCTACATATTGTCTGTCGAATACAAAAACAAATAGATGGAGGAGGTCCTTCGTGGGCCACGGATGACGAGTGTAGCTCACCCCGAATAACTAAAAGATATC
>NC_081352.1:53835389-53862775 GCF_029784015.1 Lycium ferocissimum
TAAAGACCTTGTCCGATCGGAAGCACTTCGAAGGAAAAAAGCTTTGGCGTGAAAGTTCGTACACCCGTTTGTTCGGCATTGAGGTAGGTTACGGTTTACTTTATGTCTAGACTCACGGTTAGCGAAACGTATGTAAATAGTAGTGATTGACGGGGAAAGAATGATAGGCCTTCGGGCATGGTGTGGAGGTAAATTCCATCTAGGTTGGTATTACCAACAAGTATGTGGGCTTGTCGCCATTATTGTGATATCATGTATGTGGCTTGTCGCCATTATTGTAATATCATTATGTGGGCTCGTCGCCATTATTACGATATTGTTATGTGAGGCCATTGTATTGTGATTTCATGTATTTGATATAATTCTCTCTCTTGTTCTCCCACCGGTCATATGGAAGAGGAAGGTTATTACCGAGAATTGAATATTGAATTGCAATTCCTAGTATGAATCTATGGAACCTATGATTGCGGTGATTATTGAGGTTGATTCCATGCGAGGCATGCATCCCATATTCTATGTGCTATGTGATGTAATTATCACCTAGTTGTATCTTTATCACATACTAGCTCCCTCACCTTATGAAAGGGAAGGGTAATATTGATGATTGAGCCGTGGGCAATAATATGACTTGTACTTGTTTATTGCGTATTGGTGATATAATTGAGACTGATATCATGCATGACATGCTTTCATATTACTCTTATGTTGTTATAATGGTGAGAGAGTGATTGAGAGACTCGAGGTTTTCGCCGGAGATTGAGAGTGACGAGAGAGACTCGAGGTTTCTGCCGGAGATCGAGAGTGACGAGAGAGACTCCGAGGTTTCTGCCGGAGATTGCGAGTGTTTGTTGCCCGAGGTTTCTTGCGGAACGATGGAGTGTCCGACGCCCGAGGTCTTTGCCGGGATCGTGAGAGTGTGCTCGATCCGAGGTTATATTCGGAGCGAGTGGTACATGGACTTCGCGGGTCCCCCATGGGTCATGACTATGAGGCATTGCCATAGCGCGTGTGTACGGGAGTGGAGTGTGAGAGGTGACTATCGCATTGCATAACATTTACATAGCACGACATTGCATTGCATAGCACTCCATTTGAATGGTCATTCATGTCATTGCATGGCACATTCTCTCGATTGATTCTTGATTTGTGAATTACGAGTTGTTGTTTGTGAGTATTTATTTTAAAGGTCGATGGAATCGAGGTTTATAGAATTCTCCCTAGGCTTATAATCCGAGATATTGAGATCCCCGCGACTATCGTTAATGCAAGACTTTCTCATGTGCTAGATGTGTGACCGTGTTTGATTACTTATCCGCTTACTTGTTAGTTGCTTCTTGTTTATATGCGTGAACTAACCATTGTCGGCCTATGATACCTACGAGCCTAGTGTTGTGCTCATACATTACTCTTCTACACTCCTTCCGGGAGTGTAGAGTTATTTTCGTGCGATGTTCGGAGTCTCACGACCGTTTCGAGGCATTCGTCAAAGGCGTTTGGGTGAGCTATTTGAGATATTGCAACCCGAGTCTCTCCTTAGATTTCATTGTTCTCTGTCCTTCAATGTCGTATCCATTTAGTCCGTTATCTATTCAAATTGTAAAATTCTTAGAAGCTCTTGTATGAGTCTAGACCAGATTTTGGGAATTTCTTATAATAATAGTATTTATCCGCATGTTGTATCAAATTAAGGTAGTTATCTGAAGGGTTCGCCCACCAGGGAAGGTTAGTGTGGGTGCCCGCATGATCCATGATTTGGGTCGTGACAAAAAGAGACAAGACCCCTGTATTATATTCGAATCATAATAAACTTTTAGTTTATTGATTTAGTATGTAGTTCTCACATGTAACACTTTTTTTATATCGAATTATGATAATGTTAGCTCTGTCATAACTCATATTCTATTATTTTAATTACATCACATTATTAATATTTAATGTTCAATTAGATTTATGATCATCATTTAGTTATTAATATTGCAATAAGATCATAAAATCAATAATGTACATTCTTATTTAAATTTAATATAATTAATAATCAATGTAGCGCGCGCACACATATTTGTTATATTTAAACTTACAAGTAATACTTTATTAAATATAAGAAAATATTGTGTGTGTATCAACCATATACTTAATTTTGTTGAATTGTATTAGAATTACAGAATTGTTACAAATACAATACAATAGTCACAAGAGAGATAAGACCTAATCTTGTATACAGACCATGTTAAGCTCTCAATTGTTAGTTGATGGACAATGAATTTTATGATAATTAATAAAATATTAAATTAGTAATAGATCACTTTTTTTTAGTTCTCTAGATTAAATTAGTAAAGGACTTTCCATTATTAATATAGTTGTTTAAGTTCTATGTAATTAATTACTTACATTATTATTGGATATAAATAAATTTTATTTTTATTATAATTAAAACTTATAGATAATACTTATTTAATAAAGATTATACAGTAATCACTTTTGTTAATGGACTTAAATATGAACCATATTAAATTTTTAATTGTTAGTGTAACTAGATATAAGAAAAACATTATTCTTAAATGTTACATAATTAGAAAAATATAGCCTATAAAAAATTATTACAATAATAATCTTGACAACGAGATTTCATTTAAATATTAGCGCCAAATTAGCGATAGATTTCATAACTAAAGTGTATTTTTTTAAAACTATTTTCGTCAAAAATAATATTGTTAGTTTGTATATGCTCCTATGTCAATTATATTTTTTTTTTTTTATAATTTTAAGTGCTTAATTATATTCCTGATAACTATCAAGTTATTAGAATAACATTAAACCATTAAATTGATAACTTTTATTTATTTAAATTGGATATAAAGTGATCAATAAATAAATCCAAGAACACAGCTATTTAAATCTATTATAGTTAAATATTCAAAATGTAATAAATATTATTAGATATTAATTTAAATTATATTTAAAAATTACAAGTAATTCTTCGTTTAATACGAATTATGATATACTAGTTAGTACTCCCTCCGGATAAAAAAAAAAAAAAAAAAGCCCACTTACCCTTTTTTTTTTTTAGATTAAAAAAAGAGTCCACTTAGCAAATCAAGAAAAAAATAACCTTGTTTTTCCATATTTGCCCCTATTAAGTGTTATATGATTAAATCCCAATGCCAATTTAATTAGGAGTAGTTTAGTCAAATTACTTATTTTTGTCTAGGAGTTAGCATTTTCTTAAGGGGTGTGCAAATGGCTAAGTGGACTCTTTTTTTGATCCGGAGGGAGTATTGTTATGCACTTCTATATCAATTATACATATTATTGAAATTTTAAATTATAATTCTTAGTTGTTTAAGTATTATAAAATATCAGATGTAGTCAGAAAAGAGACAAGACTCCGTACGAAAGATACGAATCATATTAAATTTTTAGTTTTTGGATTTTGTATATAATTTATTTATGATAATCAATAAATTATAAAGAGAATATTTGACTGTACATTATATCACTTTTTATTGTCTAAATTAGACAAATACAATATGTTATACAACGTAATTGATACAATATTATAGCTGTTTAAGTTCTATATATTTATTTATTCACATATTAATTAGGTAAGACTTATTTTTTTTAATTATTATTATCAAAACTGATGTTACCTTAGCTGATAATATTATTGAAGACATCAAATCAGAATCTGAAACTGATTATTATAGCTATTATGCCAGCATTACCACGACTTTTTGGTACTTGAAGCAAAATTATTTATTTAGCTATAATGTTTTATTTTATATAATTTTTTGTGGCTAAAAGGTTATTATTACTACAACGAATCTCAAGTCGTGGCAAAAACTAATAATTAGCTACGGAGTTTTATTATAACAAAAAGTTTGTGGCTATATCATTTAACTATTGCCATAATCTTTTATAACTTGACGCAAATTTTTTTATATATCTACAATGTTTTGTTTCAAATAATTTGTTGTTGCTAAAAGGTTACTATTACTACAGTAAGTTCCAACTCATGGCAAAACATAATAATTGGCTACGGAATTTTATTGTAGCTAAAATTTTGTGGCTATATCATTTAATTATTGCCACAATATTTTTAAAAGTTGAAGCAAATATATTTATTTAGCTACAACATTTTGCTTCAAATAATTTATTGTGGCTAAAAGATTACTATCACCACGGAAGTTTCAACCCGTGGCAAAAATTTAATATTAGCTACGATATTTTATTATAGCAAAAAATTTGTGGCTATATCCTTTAACTATTGCCACGTTGTTTTATAACTTGAAGCAAAAATACTTATTTAGCTACAATATTTTGTTTCAAATAATTTATTGTGGCTAAAAGGTTACTATTGCTATAGTAACTTTATCGCGTGCCAAAAACTTATGATTAGCTATAAAAGTTTTTCGTAGCAATAAAATCGTAGCTATTTAGATAATTATTGTCACGATTGTTAGCAATTATACTAAAAAATGAGGAATTAGCTTTGTCAATTTGATTCTTGTGGCTAAGAATTTTTACAAAATTGTAGATAGATACGGAGTTCATATTTTTGTGGCTATTACTAGGTAATAGCTACGATTTTTAAATTCATAGCTTAGATTTCGTAGCTATAGATACACTGTGTTGTAGTGAAATTTGAGAATAAACAGGTATATATTATGAGCTTATTTTTCATCTTTTTAAGTCTTTCCAACTATCGGTATAAATGCTAGCATCCTGCTACTAAAATATTTATTTAGTTTCTACTCTTTCATAAATGTAGAATGTTGAAGGAGAGTTGCACATGGCTCCATTTAGTCTTTATTTGTTTCTGTCAGGCAGGTGAGGAGAGTTCTGGCTCGCATTTTTGAACTTATGTTTTTCTTTGCGGTGTCGCTATTGGGTACTTCTCTGTGGCTGGATCATTCTCAGTTTACGCTCGAAGGCATCGGATTGTGATGCCATTGAATGCTAAGCCTAATGGAATGAAGCAATAGTTTGATTAGTCACAACAATGGTTTCTCATTGAATGTCTATATTTCATTAGTTTTTGGTTGTGGTTGGTTTACCGCCCCTGTGATGAAAGATGGTGGTTTTTCTTTTCACGGTCATAAGCCACAACCATTAGAAGAGTCCACAATCTAATCAAAAGCCCAATTTACACATTTTGTTGCTTCTTCTGGTTCCATCTTCTTCTTCTTTTTCTATGTGACCATGGCAATTCATTTGAGAGAAAATGCGTGACATCTTGGATTTACTCGAGTTGGAAGTCGAGGAGTTGTGTTCGAATTTTTGCTGGTTCATGATATTCTTTTCTATGGTGGGTAGGCAAGTACATGATCTCACACTCAATCACGGAATATTTTTTAAATTGTATATATTTTCAACTTATTCCATTGCTGCTAATTTTTATAGTGTTTTGACAATGGATTTCATAAATATGGAATCAGTAACCAGTTTTCTCCAACGGTTGGGGCTAATAGTTGATGCGTCTCTTGACACACACTGGATGTGGAGAAAGCAAAGAAAGACCGGGGCATGCCTTGGTGGTCGGGTAACTTCAGAACTTTCAGAGAGGTGATAACAGAAACGGAGAGTTCTACACGCTACACTAACATTCAGTCTCAACTGATTTTTTCATCAGGTAGAAAGGTGAAAAGCTTAATTCTACTTTGCAATTAAGTTAACATATTAGATCAAAGTCTCAGGGTGGGCCTCCGCCATCATTTTATTTACAGACACATGACCATAAGCTTTTCGTAACCTGAATTTCTTCAAATTTTTTTAGGCATTGGTCAGCAAGGTAGGAAGGCAAGCCTTGGCGCAACAACAAAGTTGTTTCCATGTGATATATACGTCTCTTGGGGTGCGACCCTTCTCTGTAAACTCATCTATTTTTTTTTTCTCCTTTTTTTTTTTCTCTTATTTTTAAAGTTTATTTGCTAGGTTAAAAAATTTCTCAAAAGTCACTTCTCTAAATTAAAGACTTGTGAAGGCAATTTAGAGTTAAAACGGCTAACTGGTTGATTCATTAATAAGAATGAATTGCAGAGAATCATTAAAATGAAGAGAAACGGACAAATCAAATTAATCCTCTTGACATACCCTTCAATATGGTGACAATATAAAAGCTTAATGGTCACATATTGTATTTGCAACATGTAATATACATTTTGTCGTTATATAGAAGTGTTTGATATGAAAACACATGACCCTTTGCAAAATATAACAGATCGTCTTTGTGTTATGTCGGAATCGCTCATGTATATAGAGGGTCATATGAGGGTTATTTACCTCTATTCATTTTTATAAAGACCCCTTTTAACCAATTTCCTCGAAAAGTAATGGTTAATTGATGATTCTTTACTATATTTTGGGCATTTTGGAGTATTGACATTCTGAAAAGATGTTGGAAAAAGGCATCACCCATTGCAATCTATTCATCTTCCAATTACATGTCTTCTCCCTATCAATTTTGCTTTCCCGATTTCGTTCATTTTTTAATGAAATGTTATGAAATCAAGAAATGCACTATTTGAGAGATAAGTTGCTTCACCTGTTTGTGGTGTCATAAATGCATGTTTCATCCTCTGAATTTTTTTTGTCAATTCTGATGAAGAAATAACAATTAAATGAAAGCTACATTGACCGGTTAATGTATGCTCATTTGAGTATCATGTTGTTCAATTGAATGATAAATTGTGATAACACGCACGTGTGATATATCGTCTAGCTTCACCAAATGGCACATCAACGTACCAATATTATTAATTAATTAGAACTACTTTTAGCTTAATCGATTAAATATTTTTTGAATACATTAAGAAAGATAACGTCGTGCAATTCAATCATTCATTTCGATCGATGAATTTCTTGAGACGAGCACTATATATGTAATTGAAGGCTCTAAACTTTATCGACATACAAGAAAAGCTCGAATAGTTTAAAAGAGGGCAACCAACCTTGAGAAGGTAATTATATCAATGGACAATTGATAGCATTACCTTGGAGAGTATACAGAGAAAATTTAATAAAGACTACCACTTCTGCTATCTTTTCTATACTTTACTTTATGAGACATTATGATCATTTCAATTAATTTACGTTCGGATTATCAATATATAACTTCTTTCAATACCTACTTTTGGTCATTTATTTTAAATTATAAGATATTAAGAAAATCTCATGTCGTAAATACAGTGAGATCGTTTAGACCGCGCGAAGCGCGGATAAATTTACTAGTTATATATGTATTAATGCAAAGAATGTTTATGTCGTAATTAATAATTTAAAATTGCTATGCAGTGGTTATTAGTGATCGTTGGATTGTTATACATAAATCATTTATTTATCATCGTATTATTAAAACACGTATTCTTATCTACAATATTATATCTTGCATAAAATAATACACAAATTTCCACATAACTTAATACATGTATTATTAATTTAACACCACTCAAACCAAACATTGCATTAATTATATGATATTCATTCCTTATGCGGCCATTCAAAAATTGTATTATTTTATGCGGAATTTATTGCTTAAATTAATTGCTCTAACACCACAACCAAATGATTCCGAAGTCAACAATATTTTTGCCTAGATTATCAGAGGTTGCATAAATGAAGCAATCTTCTAATTTTCTTTCGAGGGAACTTTTTTCCAAATTGAGCAAACAATTTTAAATGGAGAATTGGATAAAATATACAAAGTGACATGATATGTTGGTAATCCCAAAATTAATTCAATTTGCAGAGGTAAACATAGATTATTATAATAAAGAAAATCATGAAGGTTCAGAGGATTATTTAAATTGTATTTGACTTGAGGTCGTCGTCGTAGTTAAACCGTACTTGGCCGCTATGGTAATTTCAACTTTTCAAGTCTATCTACAACTTTCATGACTAAGATCTTTTAAGTTTTTTTTTTTTTTTTTTTTTTTTTCATTCGGTGTCCTAAGACTCACATTAGAGTTTGATTATATCCGAATTCACGCCGCATGGGACCCATTTCTGAGAAAAGTGCTCTCTACTAAGAATTTTTTCATACCTAGAGACATTTGATTGAATTGCTTTACTTGGCTTAATCAGTTTTACTTTGACTAAATTATACCAATCGCAATTAGTTTGGCTAATTGAACAAGCATTAAATGAAAATTTAAAAGTGCCAGAACTAATTAATAATTATTTTCTTTAATTTATCTCATTTTGAGGACGAACAGTTGTATCAAAAGCCATAGAAATTGTACTGTTCACATGGCCCGTCTTTTGTTTTCCAATCACACATGGGCTTATCTCATTGGTGATTCCATATATTTGCTCTTCTCCTTTAAACACGTACATTGCAGCACTTGTAATTTCCTCCTTCTGTAACAGGTGTTCACCTTTTAAATTTGTACTAGTTTTCGAACACATGCGTGCGTTCCACGTGTATTCTATGCCAATAAGTATAACTTTTTTAAATAATATAAACGATTTTAAAATAAAATGATAAACTTAACAATAGTTGAAGGGAAAAATGCAAGCTCTAACTAATTACAGAATGATGAATCTACACGGTCGATATATACCGTCACTACGAAACACAATCTTATTGAAAATTGCTATTACATGAAGTTGATCGGATATCCTTCATTTTAGAGGAGAAAGAAATGTTGCTTTAGCGAAATTCTTCCCTAATTTGGTTAGTACTATTATAGTTTGCAGATTTACACAATCAGTTGAATTGGTATTGGTCATATAACCTTTTCCTATGCAGTTCTAATATATCAAATGTTCAGCTTGACAGTTACCGTATCTTTTAATATTTCGATAACACAAAATTTAAATTTGAATATGAGCAATGTTGATTATAGTTGCAAATACTTCATGTCTTGTCTTTACTATTCTCTTTTTCAAAGCTTTGTACATGTTAAGGAAGGAGAGAAAAGTGTACATTAAAAAGGATAACCCGTTAAATGAAATGTTTATCGGGAAAAAAAATTAAATCTTGAATGCACAGTGTTGAGCAATTACATAAGCAATGTAGAAAAAGTTTGATGACTCTCAAAAGAATTTGATTTACTAATTGTTGGCATTTAACTGAAATTGATTAACAATAAGAATGACCAAAAGCAGAAAAGAAAAGATTTAACTAATTAATTGTGACACCTAGGTTTACTTATAAGGTCAAACTGTAACATAATTTCTAACTAACTTTGTTGGGTTTTTATGTACGTCTTCACAACTTTTTATTTTCCACTTGTTAGGAGACTAAAACTTTTTCCCTTTCAACCACAGCTAACTTGGCAGGAAAGAGTAAACAAACAAACTGATAATTTAAGAGCAAAGAAAGCTTCTAGCATAATTTAAAAAAAAAAAATCAAGATGACACTATTTCATCAACAAAATTTTTGAAATCATAATAACAAAACACAAATTCTACATATACAACTTGAGTTCTACAAATCCAAATTCAGATTCTTTTTATGCTTTCCAACATGCGTAAAATATTTTTGTCATTCATCATGCTTCCCTTTCCCGAGGAATTTAAAAAAAAAAAAAGCAATAATAAACTCAAGATTAGAAAGAATGAACAAACATATAATGCAGTATATTTTGCTAGCAAACAACTGTAATTTCAGTAGTGTTAGTATAAAATTGTAAAAAAGCATTCAATTCCTCTAAGTATAACTCGCATTCAACCAAGTGCACCATTTAACCATTTTTAGATCATATATATGTGTCAACAGATAATATTAGATTTATTCTAGGAAATATGAACATAAAATATTTAGGTTGGCGGAGAAACCATGCGTTCACGTGCATGATAAATTATAGAGTAATTCCGTCCCTGATCATGTGGTGCCATCAACATATGTGTATAACAAAATCATTTCTTTACGTGAGATTATACCATTCTAGCCATTTCTTGAACCTACAAAAAAAAAAATTATCATTCAAATGGATCAGGCAAATTAAACAGCAAATCCAAACTTAATTGAAACTTAGCTGAAAATTAGAAGCCATTGTACCCTCTTGCCGAGCATCTATTGAATGGCTAATTATACGTATATTTATAGAGTGTAGTCTTCAAGGTTTATGGCAAAAGTCTTTCATATTCCTAAGTTACTTAGTTGGATAACTTCTCCTTAATTGAGGAAATACGTTTCAATGTCCATATTAATTGAAAGTATAATGTTCAGCCATTCCTTTCAAAAGGAAGAAAACAAAAAGTCTTCACGAAGAATTAAAAAAAAAGAATTTATATATATATATATATATAGTTTACCTGATCAAAGAGAAGTTATATGGATGGTACATTGAATTTTTTATTCATAAATCTTTCATATGTGTAATTGTTTTATCATTTTTGCCTATTTTGACCTTGTGAACCCGCCCCTTTGCTTGTTTTGGGATTGTTGTCTAGTAGGCGTGGTTGGCACTATTCCCGAGGTGGTTGAAATCTCTTAAGATTGGAAATTTGCTAAGTTAAGAAATCTTTAAGTGTTGGGTTGACTTGAGGCATCATCAGGGGTATTTATGTCATTTTGGGAATTTCGTCAATTTCAGTAGCTTCAAAACGTCGAATATAGGCTATTTCAGTGTTTGGTTTGGTTCCCGAGGGTCTTGGGGGAATTTTGGTCATTTAGTTGGAAAGTTGGTTTTCGCCCGTTCGGGGATGACTTGGTCAACAAGACCTCTGTTGGGAATTCAGAGTGCATGAGTGAGTTTGTAGCGCGTTTTTACATGTGTCTGCATATTTGGTTTGTATCGGGGAGGTTCCGGGATAGTCTCAGGATTTCAATTGAGAGAGTCAAAAGCTAGATTTTTCTGGTTTTGGTGTTCGCGCAGGCACGAACGGGGTCTCGCCCCTGCGGACGCGCTCTGGCGAGAGGAGGCCCGCAGGAGCAAAGGACAGCTGGGTTGGCCTTGGTCCGCCCCTACGAAGATTTTCCCGCAGGTGCGTGTGCGCAACCGCGAGCTGAGCTCCACCACTGCGAGCGTGGGATATTTTATGGGGATGCACCGTGGCGAGGTCTCTTCCGCGGGTGTGAACTTGGGTGCGCTGCGCAATTCACTAAGCAGAATGTGGTTCTTTTAGTGTCTTCTTCCTTAAGTCTTTCATTCTAAAACCCTTAGGTTGAGAGCAATTTTGGAGGCGATTGAAGGGAATCAAGGAAGAATCAGTGGGTAAGTCTCTTAATTCTATTTTATGATTATTTTCATGGTTAGAATCAAAACCCCATGCTTAGAATGTTGATTTTAAGAGAAATATTGAAGGATTTTGGAACCCAACCTAAGAATTGGGGGTTTTAGAAATTGAGCACGAATTAGTGATTATTATTAGATGATTTTCAGTTTATGGGTTATATCAAGAATGAGAAACATGATTCTAGGCTCAATTTACTGCTTTGCCCTTTGGGTTTGAAATCTTAATTTTAGGGCTAAATTTGGAGATTTTGGATTATGTAGCTATATGGGTGTTGTTGGATCGTTCTGACGCATAATCCGTAATTGATTAGACTTTGTCTGTTTGAAGACGATGTGGAATGGCAACGGGCTTTGTGATTCGAGATTCGGCAACCTGCATGTTGAGACCTTGAACTCTTTCTTGAATGTGTGTGTTGGCTAAAATGAACCTAATAAGAGGGAATTGGGTGAATTTAGGGGGTTCTGATACTCGTGAGATAGCAAGCATCAGTATCAGATATCGGTCATCATGTTATGAGTATTTGTGCAATTTTAATTATAGTTGGTCTGAATGTCATGCTTTGGGCACTAGCTGATAGAATAGTACAATCCTTTGGATCTGTGGTTGGGGTCCGATGCTCGTACTTTATGTCTCTTATTGTTATTGCCTGTCTTGTCTGTTTGTATGGTTATCACACATATATCCTCGTTAAAGTAAAAGGGAAGTAAAAAGGTGAAGCCTTTATGATATTGTAAACATGAGGATGGATTCCATGCTTAAATGCTTGTTTTTGACTTGATGTATGCCATATTCATACGTTCTAAGTATTCATGCATACGTTTTGAGGATATGATTGTGAGTCCGATGGGATCTTATTCTGGACGAGTGATGATGCTTTAGCGCATTCCGCTGACAAATGGGTCTGGTCGGCTAAGTGACAGGTACTTGAGATATGATATGTGGAAACCGCGATCCGAGGTTGCTACCGAAGCCGTCCGTGATCCGATGATTTTTCGGAGCGGTGATATATAGGCCTCATGAGCCCCCATGGGTCACGATTCGTTAATATTCGAACTTGTGTATATCGGGAAGTGGAAACAAAGGCCTTGCATTGCATTTGCATCTCATTCATCTTATCTTATGTTATTATTGTGATTGTTGGTATTTGACTTGCCTTTTCTGGGATTCTATTTGCTATTTGAGCTTAATTGTTAAAGTATGGTTATCTTGTCTTTTGGACTAATGGCGGACACGTGTGATTGTGATATCATAACCAACCCTCATCTCCTTTTCGGAAAGGGTCGGTCAACGATTATGCTAAGTACCTGTTTTATTTGTACTCATGCTACACTTGCTGCACCTTTTTGTGTGCAGACTCGGTTCCTAGCACCGTGAGCTCGCAACTACTGTGCCGCTCACTGAGAGCCTCGCTCGAGAGACCGGGTGAGCTCTTGGATTTTGACGGCTCGATTCTCCTTATCCTTTATTTTTTGTCTTCTTCGCCCGTACGCTTATGTATTCGTACTATTTCATACTTAAGTAGTCCTTGTATTACGGACATCGTATTTTGAAGGATTGTAATAACTATTTAAGTATTTCTATTTAAGACCGATAAGACTTGAAATTGACTTGTATAATTTATTCCACTTATTTTGGACTATTAATGGTTGGTGTTGTCTTAGTAATACGGTGGGACTAGTGCCATCACGACTTGGTAATTTGGGTCGTGACAATATGAGTAGAGGAAAAGACTTAATTTACTATAAATTATTTGCTTACAACTTGGTAATTTATTTTTGAAGGTTAAAAAGGTATTTTAACTTTTAATGGGCATTATGGAATCTAACTTTTCGCTTTTGCCTTTCTCACTTTTAGTATTATATGATATAACATTTGGGTTCCACTTTCTTTCTATCCGAATATGATTTTTGATGTAGAAGTCAAATTTCTTTGGCCTTGTCTCTGTCATTTCCATCTTTTTCTAATATGTTACTAATTTTTGTCTTTGACTTTGTCAACAGAAGGAAAGAGACTTCCGCTGCAAAATGTTGTTTGGCCTAAATTGGTATGCGCAACAGGTGGATCAGTCCTTTCTGAAAAGTGAAAACAAAAGATGATACGGTCTGCAGTCTCTGTTGACACCTAATTTTTTACCTCCCCTAATTTATTTTAATTGCTCAAAGTAGTTGAATATTAAATGGGGTAATAAATGTTTTTTTTTTTAGAAAAAATCAAGATTGTTTTATAAGCTATATAGATAATAGTTTACCTTTGTTGTTGGGTAAAATAATTTCTAATAAATTATTTGGAAATTACTTTACAGCAATTAATGATGCATTTTAATAATTTCAAGCAGAAAATAATTATTTATTTGATTGTCCAAATTATCAGAGGGTAATCAGCAAATATTTACCCCATTTTAATTCAAGAAAATTGATTTGATTGAAATAAATAATCATTATTACCTCCCACAAAGTCTTATTTCTGTATACTTCGTTTATGTGGGCAATTCTCAAATCAATTATAATTAATTTGGATGATTAATTATAGCTATATTTGTAAATTGTTTATTATATGTTTAATTGTGGCTACAATTGAAATAATCAATTCGCTAGTCAAAGGAGGCTATAATTGAAATAACAAAATTCATTGTTAATTCAATTAAGGCCATACTAGCAAATCCTCTATTTTGTGAACGTCAGAGCGTGTTTTTAAATTAATTAATTATGTAGTTTTAATTAATTTGTCTAGTAATCAATCTTTGCCTATTTATTAATTTGCACTTTTGTCCCTTTTTACATGTCCTTTTTTAAAAATAATAATAATAATAACGGACCGAGTCCAGCCCAACAGGGGCCAGACCCGGCCCAAGTCACGATTTAAGAGAAGGCCCCTTTATCATTTTATTTCGTCCAAACGACGCCCTATAGCCCCTTTCCCTCTTCCCTTCCCCCCAAACCCTAGCCGCCACTCCTCCCCTTCCCTCTCTCTTACGTCATATATGCCGGAAACGGCAAAAAGGGAAGGGCCCGCGTTGGTTTTGAACTGTGCATGGCTGAGAATGGCAAGATCATTAATTGCTCTGCCATTTCTCACCCTCTTTCCACCAAACGTAACACAAACAAGGTATTACCCCCCCCCCCCTCTCTTTTGCTTTTCTGCATATTCAACGGTCATACACTGCATTTGCTTAATTATTTTTTGTTGTGTTGCAATTTTGAATCCGTGAATCTCATTGGTTCGTGAAGATTCGAGCGGATCGATCAAATTGTGGCTTAAATCTAGCCCTTTATTTTTATTTTTTTCATTAATCTAAGCCGCACAATGTTGATTGTGAGAGAACAAGTCCACAAAAATTGATTTGTCCCACATCGGTGCGTTTAGGGCTTGGGGAATTTGGGGATTTCTATATAAAGGACTTTAAATCTCTCATTCAAAGGGGGACATCTATACATCTTGCAATCTAAAATTTTGGCTTGTAAGCACTGAAAATACCTGTGGTTTCTAGCTTCTGCATGAGACCTTTAATTTTTTCAATGAGTTTAATGTTTTAAATCTTTTCCTTGGGTGTTTTTGTTGGTTTGGGCATTTGGAGTTGATTCCAAGTTCAATCTCTTCAAGGCTGCGTATCAAAAAGGTAATTTCCCATTTCTCTTTTATTCTTTGCATTTATCATGCTCTATGTGTTCTCTATGGTAGTTTAGTTTATTGTTTATGTAGTGTTAGGGTGTTTTTTTTATTTTTTTTATTTTTTATCTTAGTTATGCTGTTTCCTGCTATAATTTGTTGAATGATTAAGTTTTATCTAGCGTATTGTTTGTTGATCAGTGTATATTGTTTAGAATTAGTCTTACGATCAGTTAAATACATATGCCAGGTTAGTGTAGTCCTGTTTTTAGTCCATGTTGTCTATAATAGACGCATTATGTGCTGTTTGACTTAGCTTATGAAACGCTTGTTAAAAATGACATTTTAAATGTTATTTATATGATCTATGCCTGTTTTAATTTATGTTTGACATGTTTTTACTGATTGGATATGCCCATTAGCTTGGTCCATGTTTGAATAGGAGAGTCAATCTTGCTTGTTGGTGTTTACAAAGAATGAGTTAGGCATGTTAGTTTAGTTATTGAGCGTGTGTGTTTGGTCATATGCTTGCTATGTTTTGATAGCTCCAGATATAGCTAGAACCTGTTCTGTTGCATTAGTCTTGAACTGTAAGTGACATATAAGACCTAATGAGAAGTGTCTCATGTATTAGTAGCGAAATAAACTCAAAACAGGATCATTATGCGTTGAATCTGCTTTAGGATGTATTGTCTAGATGTCATCTTAACTTGAACATGACTGGCTGATCATTGTGTGCTATTGTTAAACTCTGGAAGGTATTATATGGGTGGCATAGTCAGACCCTGTTTATAGCTTAGCTTGATTATGCAAGGGTTGGGTTTAGTTGATTCTGTAAATGGCATGATCTATGTCAAAGCTGGGACTTGTGCTTTGGTCCTTGAATATGCGTGATCTTGGTATGGGAAATGTAATTTTAGCATGTCTAAACACTATGGTTGACTTATGCTACTGTTTGGTTATTATCTTTCCCTTTGTTGAAAGCCATGCTTATGTTTGTATAATACAAACTTGTACCCCTTTTCTACGCTGTTTTTGTGACAGCCTATTGAAGAGTCATGCTTGTCCCTTTTTGGATTCTATGAAATAGTGAAATATGTCAAGATGTTAAGCTTATTATCTATACTAGATGGCCAGCACGGGCCCAACATTTCGGATTATAGTGTATCTATGTAGTTGTAGTTGTAGATATATATATATATATATACACACACATACATACTATATTCAAAATACGATTAATATAATATTGTAGTTTGTGCTCCGTATCTAAGACTTTATTTTATTCGTGTTTGCTATGAAAATTTATTAATACTTTTTAAAAGAAAGATTTGTTTAAAAGAAAACTATTTTCTTCTTTGAGATAAAATAATAAAATATTTAAGCATCGCTTGATACTTTCAATTTTAATTCGATTAATTTAAAAGTGTAAAATACTTATTATTTTTTTATCAAATTTTGATTTGGATAATTCTAATTCAAATTATTAAATTAATTTTACATGTTTGAAACGAAACAAAGTAGAAATTAATTTTTTATTTAAACGAAGAAATGCTATTTTTTAATTTTTTGTAAATATTCTCGGTTAACTCATTTTACTTGTCATGTTGTCTTTTGCATGGTTTTTAAGGAAACGCGAATTAGAATTATAATTTGACTAATTTATCTTATTCATTATTTGATCTTCATTTGATATTAATCTCTTTTCACATTTATTAGAGTAAGAATAAAAATAAAAAAAGTAATTAAATTGTATGTTATTTTTTAAATATATATATTTTAAGTATATTTATTTTTAGTAAACATAATAAATATAATAAAGCATTTCTATCTACTTTTTAGAAGAGTTGGTAATATAAAGGATTTTTTTTACTCTTAAGTAAAAAAATAGGACCGAATACGGATGGCGATGTTGCCTCTATAAACTGGCTCTTCTATACAAAGAGTAATAGTAAAGTAATACATATAATTTTTTTTATCAAAATTTGATTTGGATAATTCTAATTCAAATTATTATATTAATTTTATATGTTTAAGATGAAACGAAAGAAATTTGATTTTCTATTTAAATGAAGAATTTCTATTTTTTATTTTTTAGTAAATATTTTTTGTTTAACTCATTTTACTTGTCATGTTGTTTTTTACATGTTTTTTAAGGAAACGTCAATTAGAATTAGAATTTCACTAATTTACCTTATTAATTATTTGATCTCTATTTAATATTATTTTTTCTTTTATGACATTAATCTCTTTTCACATTTATTAGAGTAAGGAAAAATGAAAAAGTAATTAAATTCTATCTTATTTTAATATATAAGTATTTTAAGTATGTTGTCATTGCATAATAATTTCATGTGCTCCCACTAATGGGTTGATACGCATACGCGCAACGAATCCATCATTATTGATTTAATTGTTTGATTTTCTAAGCACTTTTTTTTTTAACATTGTTTGTTTTTTCAATATAGGATTCATTTTTTTTTTTTTAATATTAGTTGTTGTTTAATATATGGGGCCCACATTTTTTTTCCGAAGAGTTTGGATGTGGTGGGTTTCACTTTTTTTTTTTAATACTGGTTGGTGTTTAATATGGGGCCATGAAGAACTTCTATTTTTAAATTTTTAGTAAATATTTTTCGTTTAACTCATTTTATTGTGCTCCGTAGCTAAAACTTTATTATATTATTGTTTGTTAATACAAAAGTCGAACTTTTTTTTTTGACATTGTTTATTTTTTTTAATATGAGATTAACTCTTTTTTTATATATATATATATATTGCTTGATTTTGTCAATATGGGATACCATGTTCAAAGATTTAGAAACATTAATATAACATTGTAGTTTGTGCTCCGTATTTAAAACTTTATTATATTAGTGTTTGCTACTGATACGCATGGTGTTTAATATGAGGCCCACAATTTTTTTTTTAACATTGTTTATTTTTTTTAATACGGGATTCATTTTTTTTTTAATATTGCTTGATTTTGTTAATATGGGGTCTAATTTTTTTTTCCTGAGTTTGGATGTGATGGGTTTCACTTTTTTAGGGGGACCCAAAATTTTTTTTTTTTGTTTTTTATTTTTTGTGGGCCTATTTAATATTTTTTGGGGCGGGGGGGGGGGGGGGGAATTTTTTTTTTAATTTATGGGGGTGGGGGGGCCAAAATTTTGTATTTATGGGAAGGGGCCCACGACGGACGACGAAGAGTGAGTTTTACTCACTCTTCTATAGTAAAATAAATTTTAATATTCCTTGATTTTGTTAATATGGGGTAATTTTTTTTTAAAGTGAGTTTGGATGTGATGGGTTTCACTTTTTAGGGGGACCCAAAAATTTTTATTTTTTTATTTTTGTGGGCCTATTTAATATTTGGGGGGGGGGGATTTTTTTTTTTTAATTTATGGGGGTGGGGGGCCAAAAATTTTTATTTATGGGAAGGGCCCACGGACGACGAAAAGTGAGTAAAACTCACTCTTCTATATAATCTTAGACGTCTGGGGCTCGTCTTTATACACGCCAAACACTTTAAATTACGGTGCGTATCTATGTGTATGTAATTATGTTTTCGAATAGTGATTATATATATATATATATATATTATATTCAAAACACGATTAATATAACATTGTAATTTGTGCTTTCCGTATCTAAAATTTTATTATATTAATGTTTGCTACGAATACAAAATCGACAAATTTATTAATATTTTTTAAAAGAGAAGACTTGTTTAAAAAGAACTATTTTCCTCTCTTTGAAATAAAACAATAGCAATATTTAAGCATCGAGTTGATATTTTCAATTTTAATTCGATTAATTTAAAGGTGTAAAATACTTATTATTTTTATCAAATTTTGATTTGGATAATTCTAATTCAAATTATTAAATTAATTTTACATGTTTAAAACGAAACAAAATAGAAATTGATTTTCTATTTAAATGATGAAATACTATTTTTTAATTTTTGATAAATATTCTCGGTTTAGCTCATTTTACTTGTCGTGTTGTCTTTGCATGGTTTTTTAAGAAAACGTCGATTAGAATTATAATTTGATTAATTTACTTTATTCATTATTTGATGTCTATTTGATTTTTTTTTACGACATTAATCTCTTTTCACATTATTATATCTTATTTTAAAATATAAATATTTTAAGTATTTATTTTAGTGAACATAACAAATAAATGACATACTACGG
Organism: Lycium ferocissimum; assembly: GCF_029784015.1. Classification (NCBI taxonomy): domain Eukaryota; kingdom Viridiplantae; phylum Streptophyta; class Magnoliopsida; order Solanales; family Solanaceae; genus Lycium; species Lycium ferocissimum. Next base: position 53,854,377 of record NC_081352.1, read on the forward strand.
AATAAAGCAAATACTGACGGTTTAATATTTAGATTAGATCCTCGCTAATATAAAAAAAAAAGCGATGGTTTGACTCGCTTAACTTTTTGAAGAAAAGCGGTTTCATTGCTCCCACTAATGGATTGATACGCACGTGGCAATGAATCCATCATTATTGACTTAATGAGATACTTTGGAAATTAGTGTTTACTACGAAAACAAAGTCCTTTTTTTTTGGACATTTTTTTTTTTTTTAATATGGGGTTTACTTTTTTTTTTTTTTTTTTGATATTGCTTGATTTTGTTAATATGGAGTCCATTTTTTATATTGCTTGGTGTTGTTTAGTATAGGGCCCATCCTTTTGGACATTATTAGTTTGAACTATTTTTATGCATATAAATAGTTTGCACTATTTCTATATATATATATATATATACACACACTATGTTCAAAACACGATTAATATAACATTATAATTTGTGCTCCGTATCTAAAACTTTATTATATTAGTGTTTGCTACGAATACAAAGTCTGCACGTTTTTTTTTACATTGTTTATTTTTTTAATATGGGATTCACTTATTTTTTTTTATATTGCTTGATTTTGTTAATATGGGATCTACTTTTTTTCTCCCCGTGAGTTTGGAGATAGTGGGTTCCACCTTTTTTACTTTATTTTTTTAATGTTCAAAACACGATTAATATAACATTATAGTTTGTGATCCGTTTATAAAACTTTATTATATTAGTGTTTGTTACGAATACAAAATTTGCACCTTTTTTTTGACATTGTTTGTTTTTTAATATGGGATTCACTTTTTTTTTTTATGTTCTTGATTTTGTTAATATGGGGTCCATTTTTTTTTTTTTGCTCGTGAGTTTGGAGACGGTGGGTTGCACTTTTTTTTTTTTTTTTTTTTTTTTAATATTGGTTGGTTTGTGTTTAATATGTGGGCCCATAACTAAATTGTAGTTTATGTTAGATTCTAAAAACTTTATTATATTAGTGTTTCTACGAATACAAAATCGTACGTTTTTTTTTGACATTGTTATTTTTTTAATATTGGTTAGTTTGTGTTTAATATGGGGACCTAATTTTTTTTTTTTTTTAAATATTAGTTGATTTGTGTTAAATAATATGTGGGCCCACAAATTTTTTTTTTGGGCCCACAGACAGACAACCAAAAAGTGCACCAAAGTGGTGCTTCTATATAGTAGTAATATGTTAGTCTTATATCCATGAGTCCGGAACCTAAATGACCCAAAAAAAAAGAAGAAATGAACCAAAATACCTCAAGAAAAAAAAGTGATACGAAAATATCTTTAACGCAGCTTTTTTATGCGTTATATAAAAGTGAGTTAACGTCCCCGTTAAAATTAGATTTAGAATTTTCTTTAAAAAAAAAAAAAACTAAATTACATAACGCACTATTTTAGTGAGCTATGTAACCAAATTGGCCCTGTCATCTATACTTAGTGTATCCATTCATTACCATGCAAAAGTTTCCATTTCTAAAATATATATTATTTATGAAAGTACTTATTCTTATAAAAAATATTTATTCTCTTATTTTTTGATAATTATATTTTTTAACAAAATTTTTAACCTCTTGTTCATCGACTTGGTGCTCCTTTTTCTTAGTTAGTGTTTGTTTAGCTAACTCTAAAAACAATCGAGCCTATGATCTTTTTATCACTGACAAAAGTAAACAATTTTCTATTATAATTGAGGGTTAATTATTTATATACTCATGCAATAAAAATTAATTCGAGATAGACCCCTTATATTTAAAAATCGAACATTTACACCATTTATCTTGTGAGAATCATGCACATACTCTCTATGGGGTATAGTCGTAACTAAATGTATTTATTAAAAGATAAATTAAAATTATAAATAACACAAATTACTTAATAAAATATACCAACTATTGTTATTAACTTTCTCGCACATTAAGCAACAAGTTATTTTAGTTATAATATTTTATTATATAAGAATTCCTAGTTTTTTGTTTATTTATTCTTCCGCCTTAAAACTATTTAAAAATTATTTATTCCGATAAATTGTCATTTGCGTAATATTTCTTAAGAAATTAAGTTTTTTGTTTGAAAATTAGGAATACATCACTATAATTAAGATTTTTTAGTTTTTTTTTTTTTCAAATACGTTAAAATTCTAGTTATCTTTCTATTAAATACTTATGTAATAAGAATTAATTCGAGATGCACCCTTGTATTTTAAAATCAAAGGAGGATTTTCACAAAGATAAGTGGTGTAAATGTGCGATTTTAAAATACAAGGTATGTACGTCGAATTTATTCTTATTTACATTAGTATTTAGTGTAATTAATCGTCACTTATAATCAAATTATTAATTTTTATCGGTAAATAGATCTTAGACTTAGATTGTTTTTAGAATTAGCTAAACGGACATTAATTAAGGAAAAAAAAAAATCAACCAACCAATGAACAAGAGGATAAATAATTTGTTAAAAGATAATTATTAAAAAGTAAGAGAATAAATACTTTCTATAAAAATAAATGTTTTCCATAAATATCAAGAGATAAGAGAATACATACTTTGGTAACTTGTTAAAAGATTCTTATAGTATTAGAAGATAAATTAATACTCCCTCCGTTCACTTTTACTTGTCTAAAACTTTACACATTCCTTAAGAAATAATAAATGAAATGCATAATTTATCACGATATTCATTTAATTGATGTAAATTTTTAATGGACTTGAAAATGATTTAAAATGAGTACTTACTACTATGGGTAAAATAGGGGAAAAAATTATCTTCTCTTAATATGCTAAAGTGACAAGTAAAAGTGAAAATGTAATTTTAGAATACTGGACAAGTGAAAGTGAACGGGGGAGTATTATAAATATTTTAAAAGATGAAAACTTTTGCATAGTTTTTTAAATGGATACACAGTTGGATGTTGGATTAGTTAAGTAAATTCATAGCCTGCATAGCGCACTAAAATAGTGCGTTATGTAATTTAGTTTTTTTTTTTTTTTAAAAAAAAAATGACAATTCGGGTAACGAATTTTAACAGGGGACGTTAACTCACTTTTATATAACGCATAAAAAAGTTGCGTTAAAGGTATTTTCGTACCACTTTTTTTTCTTGGGGTATTTTGGTTTATCTCTTCTTTTTTTTGGATCATTTAGGTTCTGGACTCTATATCCATCGCTTGATCTCTGTCTACTGTTTTATATTGCAAGTTTAAGTACCCTTTTTCTAAAATCTAGCCAAGGCAGTTTGGCCATATATATATGTGTATTGTATAGTATACTCCCATCTAACACACTAATAGGGAGGTTTAAGTGGTCATTAAGGATCAAGCTTAAGCCCTCCCCGGCGTTTGCCATGCTTGGGGTTTGGGTTCAAAGAAACCCCTTGAATCTTGTGCGGCATCGGGAATACGGGGGCAAAAGCTTTCCTATATTGGCCATTTAAAAAATCCCTATGGATGTGTGTGATTATGTATACCAAAGATATACATAGGTATATATCCATCTCTGTTTTGATTTAAATGTTAAAGCTGTTTAAATTTTGTACTTGTTTTGGCCCATTCTATTTGAATTTGATTATCTGTTTCAATGTTTGCCTAAGTGTGTATACATGATATTAATTCCTTATCTTTTTATTTGGGAACCCCCCTTTTCTGCATTTCTGGGTCGTTTCTTCTCAAATACAAGGATTGAGCCTTTCTGCCCAAGTCCGGTGTTTGCTATTTGCAAGGGAAGCCAGTATATTTTTTTTTTTGAAGGCCCAACTATGGGTGAAAATGGTGAAGGCCCAACTATGGGTGAAAATAGTGTTAATGGGTGCGGGTAGCCCATTAACTAGATTTCTTTACCTTCTTATTTGATTATTTGATGTATGGGTTGTAAAAATTAAACCTTTACTATTAGTAAAACCCTTATGAATTTAGAACTTAGGATTGACACTTAGTTAGATAGGTAATTAAACTAAAACCAGCGCAAATCCTTTTTTTCTTTATTTCAAAATCTTAACTCATATAAAACGGTTTTCTTTATGTGGGCTTTTGATCTTAAAAAAAAAAGATTTCTGAGGAGATGGTAGATGTTTGCTAAGTATAAACTGAAGTATTAACAATTTATGTAAAATCAAGAGACTGGACCTTGTGGAAAATAGACTTTTTTCTTCCAAATATGAGTTCTGCATTTACAAAGTTGAGACGTGTTTTGGTCAAATGCTAAATCTGGAAATTAAATACTCTTTCTGAACTAAAAATGTTGCCTTTGTAAAGAATTTTGCGGTTGAGATACAGCAGTTCTACACTAAATTTGGGCCAGGAAGCCCATAATGAATGGACTTAAATGAGACATTTTTTTTGGTATTGAACTTGGACTAAAACTGGATACATTTTGGATCATAGTACTTAAATTTGGACCGAAAAATAAGGACTTTGGACCATTTTGTTTTGGACTGATGGATGGAAATTGTAAGATTTTGGGCCTAAAATGTTCGGACTGAAGGATATTGATTTTGGACCAAGTATGAGGTATTTGACGGATTTGGGGCTTGGGAATATTTGAGTTGACCTATGAGCCTTCACTTAAAATGGGATTTAAATGAAACTTGTATATATATATATATATATATATATATATATATATATATAAATGTATATAAAAAAACGGAATATATCTCATATTTTCATATAAGTATATAAAACCCGTAAGTACTAAACTCATATCATTAGGACAAGAATAGTAGCGACTCTACCTGGGAGCGATTTCGGGTGCGTCCTAGTATGGAAACGAAGTGAGTTGAACACTTGCGTGGATTTTCAAACCAAAACCCCTTTATTTAAAGGGGATTTTTTGCCGAATTTTTTTAAAATACATGATGCTATGAATATAAAGATGCTATATTTTTGCGGAAAAAACTTTAAGCACATAAGCAAATAAATAAACCTTACATTGAAGCTCGTAGGTCAACCATATTCTATGGATCCTTAATACCAGGGTGCTTAAAACTTTCCCTGAGGGATCACCAGAACCCTTCCCTCGAACTCTGGTCCAAAAGACTTTTTTCTCAATCTGAAAAACTCTTTTAACCCAATTTTTCCTAATTTTCCTTTTGAATAAATTAGGTGGCGACTTTAAAAAACTAAATTTTCCAATTTAGAGCACCAATAACCTCATAGTAGCTTTTATGCCTTAACCCGCGTAAAATCAAACCGTAACAGTCTCAATTATTGAAAAATAAACTTCAATTCAATTCCCAAAGTTTGCTTCATTTTTCCCTTGAGATTCGTACATTCTACCGATTTTAGAGCCCAAATTAGTCTCTTTTTCTCACTCATTATTTTATTTCATGGCTACTCTGACTAGCTTCGCTTATATGAATTTTACTTTAAAAAATCAACTTTAGTTTATGGCTCTGCTGTATTTCGGCCACCAAGGTATCTTTTGAAATGTCCAAAATAACTAAGCAGTTTTCTATCTCATTTTTCTCCTTAAAGGTTCTATTACTTGAACATCTGTCATTTAAGCATTCTAGAGATACATTATTGAATTTCGGATTATCAAAAAAAGAATACATTTTGACATTCGCTAGAAAAGAATTATTGAACAATATATATATTATGCATTATATATTGAGTTGTCCAGAACATTGCCAGAATTTAGGTTATTGAAGTTTTTTCCTGTTAACTTTAGTTACTATATCCATCGGGTAATGAATCTTTCCCTCTTTCACATAATTTCATTTAATCTAGCTGTATAAATGTCACGACCCAATCGGAGGGCCATGCGGGCACCCGGGCTAACCTAGCGAGCACTGCATACATACATGCATCTCATATCCATACCTGAGTGGGCCATCATGCTAACTCATAAATATCGTAACTGTATAGGACACAAGCCCAAGAGATAGTATACATATAACGTCAAGCTGATCCAAGTATACATGCTGACAAGGCTATCAAATGATGATCCAATAAAACACAGACTGAGAGGATCATGAGACACCTGACTATGCATATCTGTCTACGAGCCTCTACTGGAGTGCATAACATAATAATGAACGGGACAGGACCCCGCCATGCCCATGCAACCATGCTGACTCACAGGGCAACTCCGGAGCAATGGAGTGCCACCACACCATTTGTTGAGCTGATATTTGTTACACCTCAAAAAATTTCATGTCGTCGTATGGTAGATAGACTAACACAGGGTAAGAAGTATATGAGGCTTCTACAAGTAAGAAGTAGTAATTAACCGTTCTAATTAAGATTCCAAAGATATTTGAGGCAAAAGGAGAAAGTTCGTTGAAGTATGCCTAGCATAAGTCGTGTTTTGAAGAAGGGTTGCAAAGTACCGAGCTAATGAGGACTTAATAATGTCTTAAAGAAGTTTTATAACGCTCCTTAGGTTGCTAATGAAGTGCTAAACAAGTGCTAAGAAGGTTCCATAAGGATTGGAGATCAAACGAAGCGACGAGAATAAGATCGGAGAAGAGGTGGATTATACGACCATTTATACGGTCCGTATAATGGTCCGTATAACCGTTACAGTGAAGGTCCATCACTGATGGAGTTATACGGTCACTTATACGGACCGTATAAGGTACCGTATAATGGTTACAAAAATGAGTAATTGTGGGGCAATTTCACGGTCACTTATACGGACCGTATAAGTTTATACGGACGTATAAGTTGTCAATATAATTCACGAGTGATTTTTCCAATTATATATATAAGAGCCCAAGTTATTATTTTCATTTTTCTCACTTCTCCACTTCTTTAAACATCTAGAATATTCCACACACTTCTTTTACAAGAATTCAAGGAAAATCAAAGATCAATATCATCAATTCAATGAAATCAAGTGCAAGGAAGCTTTCTAGGGTTGCTAGAGTCAAGAATCTCTTGGAAGTTGAAGCTAGGGTTTTCTCCAAGTGAGGCATTTCTACCCAAAACCCATTTCTACACAATCAAAGGCGAGTTTTATGATCATTCCATGTTATTTAGAATATTGAATGGTTGAAAGACTTAGATTATAGAAGGAGGTAAATTGTGGAGCCCCATTATGAAAGAATGGTGTTCTTGAATAATAGTTTGGCATGAATCATGAATCTTGAAATATGATGAGTTTAATCTTGCTATAAATGGTATTAAAAATATTGGAGAAGCATTATATGTGGAGGAATACGACGTTGGGTGATAACCATGGTTATGGATGACTTTGAGAGGGAGTTGTAAGAATTGAATAATGTCGAACTTGACCAAGTTATTGAGTATGATGTTATGAATGTTGTTATTGATGTTGGGAGTTGTTATAGCATATGGAGGAAGTTATAGAAACAAAGGAGATGTTGTCCAATTTTCGTTAGCTTTAGCTTAAGCTTAAGTATGTTTCCGATTATCTAATCTTAGCACGAATTCCTTTGAATGTAGAATTACGAACTTGGAAGGAAGCGTTTAGTTGGCAAGTTAGAAAAAGCAAAGAGGTATGTAAGGCTAGTCCCTTCTTTTCTTAAGGCATGATTCCTATGATGCAACTTCCTTTATCTTTCCATGACGTTCTTACATCCCGAAAAATTATGAGTCTACGTGTATAAAGAACTTCTCATGAGTTAAAGATAAGAGATATGTTACGAAGATGATAATGATAATGATAATGATGAGTCTAAGTCTAGAGATTCTAAAGTTCATGATATGACAGTTCTATGAAGCTAATGATTCTTATACGATTCTTTGATGTTGCTCATTGTTGTTGCACTCACCTTATAATGTTGGTTCTTTCAAGGTGAGACATGATGATCATGGCTACTCCATAATGGAAATCGGGGGTTCTCGACCTTACGTGACCCCGATAGAGTTGTAGTTGTCTTTGAGTTCTTATGCATGCTTTATGATGAGTATATGGTATTGAGATTACACCGTACCTATATGGCCGGGCAGACACCGCTAAGGCGGGCGGCATATACACCATGTCGAGAGGGCATGGGCAGACACCACTAGTGGGCGGCATGAGATGTTTACCCCGAATGCGGGAGGCCTGGACGCGGGCTAATGATGATCACACTGTACCTATATAGTCGGGCAGCTTATATATGCATAGTTGATATGATATTGTTTATAATGTAAGTTAGCATGTATTATTCCATCTTAAGTGACATTCAGCTACAGGTTGTTTCCTTACTTGATGTTTCCTTATCTTTTTGATATGTTATCATTGTTCATGCCTTACATACTCGGTCAATGTTCGTGCGACGTCCTTTTCTTTGACGCCGTGTTCATACCCGTAATTGACGGGAGGTGGCCCGGACTCTTACCTCTTGTTTGGATGGTGGTTTCTCGTGGTTCATTAATATGGTTTTGTACGAAACCATGTTTGTTTCCATTGTTCTTGAAATTATGTGGTATGGTGTT